>NW_005054639.1:169117-178007 GCF_000277835.1 Geospiza fortis | reverse complement strand
CAGCACTGCTGCAGAGCTGTGAATCAGCAGCCAGTTGTGCAACAGGAGCAGAGCAGTGGCACTCTGGGCCTGCTGGTTACTCACTCCCAGCCTCACAGAGCAGGGCCCAGCCCGTGGTGCTGTGGGGATGGAAGGGCCTTTGTCATCCCAGAGCCGCTGGGAACAAGCTGCTCTGTGTTCTCCAGCTCCTCCCCCAGCCAAGGCGGGGCTGGGGGCTCTGCTGCTGGGCATGGGCACAGGACAGGCCATCTGAGGAGGTTCTGGGACCACCATTCCATGAAGGATGAGCTCCCACAGACCCTCCCAGTCCCTGGACACCTCCAGCTCTCCCTACTCCAGGAGTGTCTGGAACCCAAACTTGTGCAAGGACAAGATCCCCGATGGAGCTGTTAAACAGCCCCAGATGCTCAGGGCTGAGTCTGGGGAGGAACAGAAAAGGCTGAATGTGTTCCACCTGCTGCCCTACAACGTTGTCCTCTTAGCAGGGGTGTCCACAGCGTGTCCTGTGCTCCAAGCACCCCAGACACCAGAGCAGAAGCTCTGAACTCCAGACACCTCTCTGGCTCTTTGTTTTTTTTGTTGATGTCATCATCAAGGCAGGAGAACTCAAATAAATACACAGAATCACAGAATCCTTCAGGTTGGAAAAGACCTCCAGGATCATTGAGTCCAAGCTGTGCCCAATCCCCACCCTGTCACCACCCCAGAGCTCTCAGTGCCACATCCAGGCCTTCCCTGGACCCCTCCACCTCCCTGGGCAGCCCCTGCCAAGGCCTGAGCACCCTTTCCATGCAGGAATTCCTCCTGGTGTCCCCCCCGAGCCTGCCCTGGCCCAGCCTGAGGCCATTTCCCCTTGGCCTGTCCCTGTTCCCTGGGAGCAGAGCCCGACCCCCCCTGGCTGTCCCCTCCTGGCAGGGCCTTGTGCAGAGCCACAAGGTCCCCCCTGAGCCTCCTTTGCTCCAGGCTGAGCCCCCTCAGCTCTGATGAATTTTTTGAGATGCCTCATGAAAGCCCAGTGTAAGAAATAACCTTTGTCAGAATGTTGAATTCCTCAGCAGAGGAAATGACAGCGCAGCAAGAAGGCTCCCCCACACAGATTTTCTCTTTTGCAAATATGGTGCTGGGTCTCACCATGCCTCCAGCCACCCTCCTGCCTCCAGCTGACCCACACAGCCGCACTGAGCGGCTCCTGCCAAGGCTGTTTGGGCAGGGGCAGGACAGGTTGGTGTTTGGAGCAGCTCCTGGCACTGCTGCCAGCAGGGTCAGACTCTCAGCACCTTGGATTTCACCTCCTTCCCTCACCCCTCTCCCAGGCAGGTGGACGGGAGGGCAACAAGAAAGGCAGCTCCATGTTCTGAAACAGGGCCTATCCCTGGTTTCTGTTCCTGCCAGCCCATTGGGAGGAGAAGGACTCAGTCAGCACTTCCAGGTGACAGGGAGGACACAGAGGGCACACGGAGCCCGGTGCCTTTGGCAGCAGCTCTGTGGGCCAGGCACGTCTCTGATTTCTGCACAGTCACCTCAGCTTGGCCAGCTCGGGGCACTGAGCTGGGCTCTGCCAGCACTCCTGGATCATCCAGGAGCTCCCTGCCCAGGGCACCTGCAGGGGTTCCTTCCCAGCTGTAATGTCTGAGGACATCCATCTTCCCATGCCTCTGCCCCTCCAGGACAGCTTTCCCCCTCCAGAGCTTCAGCCCTGGTGTCTGCAGCCAGAAATGCCTGCCCTGGGCCGTGGCAGCACTTGCTTGTGCTGGGCTGGTTCCCCAGTGGAGGAAGAAACCCAGCATTGTTGTCAGTGCTTTGCAGAGCCAGTCACAGCCTTGTTTCCTGCAGCTGGAAATGAAGCAGGGATGGAACAAGGGACTGAGGAGTGGGGATGGATGGATGGATGGATGGATGGATGGATGGATGGAGGATGGATGGATGGATGAATGATGGATGGATGGATGGATGGATGGATGGATGGATGGATGGATGATGGATGGAGGGATGGATGGATGGATGGATGGATGGATGGATGGATGGATGATGGATGGATGGATGGATGGATGGATGGATGGATGGATGGATGATGGATGGATGGATGGATGATGGATGGAGGGATGGATGGATGGATGGATGGATCCATGGATGGATGGATGGATCCCCACTGCTGCTGAATGGAGCTTTGACCTCCAGCAAGGGCAGCTGTGCTCCCCTCAGTACCCAGAGATGTACCTGGAGTCACAGGATCACGGAATCGTTGGTGTTGGAAAAGCCCTTGAGACCATCAAACCCAACAGTCCCTACCACTAACCCCTGTCCCCATGTGCCACATCCAGATGTACCCAGCACAGAGGCAGTGCCACTTTGAGTTCCTCATCCCTTCTGGAGCAGGTCGAGGTACAGAGTGAAAAGCTCCCTGGCAGCTCATTACTGACAAATCGATAGTTACCTACAAAGGAAGATGAAGTGTTAGTCCCTGGATCATGGAGAACAGGGCCTGCCCCACACACTGGGATTTACTGTGCTTGCTGGAAGGTTTGGAGGGACCTCAGGAGCGTGGGAATGCCCTGGTGCATCAGCTGAGTGCTGCACAGCCAGAGCTCTGCCTTTTTCAATTACATCTTGCCAGCAGATTATTAAATCCTTTAATCTCGGTGCAGCAAAGCTGAGCTGCTGCCTTACAGGCATTGCTCACTCCACATCTGTTGGAAACCACGTCCAAGATAAAAGCCTGGAGCCTCCCACGCAACTGCCAGCCGTCCCTTTTCCCTCTCTCAGCTCCTGTGTGAGATGATGGCAGAGGTGGGAAGAGGGCACAGCCCGGAGCTGTGGCACCTTGGCAAGCAGACACGGAGTTCCCCAGGCCACACAGGAGTGGGACACAGCTCAGGAGCCACAAACCAGGGGCACCAGGGCCTGAAGCCAGCAGGGCTGCAGCTCCTTCCAGCCCCCAGAGTGACATGGGACAAGATGCTTCTAAGCCACCCAGCCTGCATCCCAGTGGGATTTATGCACTGGGGCCACATCTTCTCCTGGGGGCAGCCTGAGGGCCTGCAGGAGAGGCAGCACTTTGCATTCCTGTGTCCCCATTGGTGAGGAGACACAGCTCATCCCCCCTGAGGCTGTTTACACATCCGGGGCTCATGTGGAATGTCTGCATGGGGGGATGTTGGAGCTCTGTGCTCCGAGCTGGCTCCTGTCCCACTGCTGCTGTCTAATTATAGAGGAGTCAGCTGCTGGCAAACTGATCCATCCTAAATCCAGGCTTAGTGTGAGCTGTGCTGCCCCTCCAGCTCCCCCACTTTGGATATGGGGTGAATTTTGCACTGGAGTGATTCCCTTCCTGCCTTCCCATGTGGCTGTGGGAGCTCCCCTGTCCCAGCCCTCCTGTGCTGTGCCTGGGCAGCCCCTGCTCAGTTCACAGCCTGAAAAACCAAAAAACCTCTGATCTCAGCCCAAAAGGGTGGCTGGAGCCTGAGGCCCTGCTGCTTCCCAAGCTCCCCCAGCAGCAATCTGGCACATGGGGATGGGGATGGCAGGAGGAAAGCCAGGAGCATGAGGAGGGTGAGGAGTGCCACAAACAGCTGATCTGAACCGCAGAACTGCCACAGAGGAGGGAGGTGGGAAATAAACCCACTGGATCTCTGGGAATGCTGGCAAGCTGGCTTGGAGGGAAAGCAGCCAAATGCCTGCTGGACCCTCAGCATCCCTTCCCCCCTGTAAAAGCCAAGAGGGTGAGAGGATAAAGGGTCATTGGTGTGGGAAAACAAGAGGATCCACCCTCTGAGCTGGGAACATCACACTGGACATGTCCTTTCCCCACCAGGCTTTTCTCCAGGGCTGCTCCAGCCAACACCACTACCAGCTGGCCAAACACCAAGAAAAATCCTGAGGAATGTCAGCACAACACTGCCAACACAGAGACTGATTTCCCTGTTCCCAACTTGTGTGAACTTCCATCTGTCCCCACAGCAGCATCCACAGAGGGAAGAGGTCCTCCCTGGGGACAGGGGTGCCTCCTGTGACCCTGCCAACAGAGGCAGCACTCTGACCAGAGGATGTTCATGAGCTCCAGCACAAGTTCCTGGTGACAGCAAAGGTGAGAAGGTTTTGGCAGCCATGGAGTGCTCCTGTTACAACCTTGGTTTAGACAAAGTGAAAGTGCTCCAGGGCAGTGAGCTGGGAATGGCAGCAGGAGCTGGGAATGAGGGACTGCACCTGGCCCTGAGTGGAGCTGCAGTGAGAGCAGATCTGAGACACCTCAGAGCAGGGTTTGGGAGGGGGGAGCTGGTCCCCAGTCCCACAGTCCCGTACCATGTGCAGCCCAAGGGGAACAGGGCTGTCAGTGCCTCAGGAGGAGCTGCTGCACCGGGGCATGTGGGGCAGGTCCTGGTGTGTCCCTGGCAGCCTTTCCCCTTTATCAGTGTCCCCTTTATTAGCCTGGAATGCCACAGTGCTGAAGGAGATGGGAGAGGGTCCCCTGGGTGGGAGAGCATCACCCCAGCACTGGGCATCCCTTCCCTCCCACATCTGCCTGGCTCTGGCAGCCAGGGAATGCCAAGAGCCTGGGGCAGACCATGGGAAGGAGGTCCCAAGGTCTCATGCCACCCTCATTGCCAGCCAAGGGTGTTGAGTGTCCCAGTGACTATAGGGTACATGGGGTGGCAGCCCTCCCAGATCCCCCCAGTCACCCACAAGAACTGGGAATTGGGGTGTCCACAGTACCCAGGGATGGCTGCAGTGTCCCAAAGGTGACTGTGCTGTCTGGGGATACCCTTGGTGGCCAGCTCTGGCACTAGTGTCTCAAAAGTGGCCATGGTGTCCCAGTGTTGGCTGTGGTGGGATTGCTGCAGCGACACAAAGCCAAGCAGATTTCCAGGGGCTGGACACTCTCAGGGTTGTCCTGGCAGCAGCCACAATGCCCAAGGCACGGCTGGGATGCGGGTGGCTGTAGGATGTGGGAACTCCTGGTGGGGAGAAACAGGAAAACCAAGGTCACAGGAACTGGGATCCTGCAGCCCTGCTGAAGCACTTTGGGACAGAGGCAGGCCCCAAATGTCACCCCACCCTATGTGGCACCCAGACTGTGTCCCCTGCCCCGGCCAGCTCAGTGTCACCCCGGCTCAGGATCTAGCAACCCACCCCTGCAGGTGCTCGGTTCCCAGGTGCCATCCCATGCCAACAGCTTCACTGGGATGTCAGCAGCTGTGCCACCAAGACCCTCCACAGATACCATCTCCCCATACACACCACATCACCCCATACGCACCACATCACCCCATAGACACCACGTCCCCATACACACCATGTCCCCATACACACCATATCCCCATACACACCACATCACCCCATAGACACCACCTCACCCCATACACACCATATCACCCCATACACACCACATCTCCCCATACACACCATGTCACCCCATAGACACCATATCACCCCATACACACGATATCACCCCATATATGTAATATCACCCCATACACACCATGTCCCCATACACACCATATCACCCCATAGACACCACGTCCCCATACACACCACATCTCCCCATACACACCATGTCACCCCATAGACACCATATCACCCCATACACACGATATCACCCCATATATGTAATATCACCCCATACACACCATGTCCCCATACACACCATATCCCCATACACACCATGTCACCCCATACACACCACATCACCCCATACACACCACGTCCCCATACACACCATATCACCCCAAACACACAATATCACCCCATACACACCATATCACCCCATAGACACCACATCACCCCATACACACCATATCACCCCAAACACACAATATCACTCCATAGGCACCATATCACCCCATACACACCATGTCACCCCATAGACACCATATCACCCCATACACACCATGTCCCCATACACACCACATCACCCCAGACACACCATGTCACCCCATACACACCATATCACCCCATACACACCATGTCCCTATATACACCATGTCCCCATACAAACCATGTCCCCATACACACCATATCACCCCATAGATACCATATCACCCCATACACACCACATCCCCATAGACGCCATGTCCCCATACACACCATATCACCCCATAGACACCATATCACCCCGTACACACCATATCACCCCATACACACCATGTCCCCAAACACACCATGTCACCCCAAACACACCATGTCACCCCATACACACCATATCACCCCCCACACACCATATCCCCCCTAGACACCATATCTCCCCATACACACCATGTGCTCACACACACCATATCACCCCATACACACCATATCACCCCACAGACACCCTACACTCACCATATCCCTCCCATAAACAGAGGGGGCTTAGGGGACTTCTGTGGGATGGTTGCCCCACAGAGTCCCTGCCCAGGCATCCCAGGGCTGGCCCAGGATGGCCACAATGAGGGTTCACTGTCCCCTCAGCCCCACAGCCCCAAGAACAGTCCCAAGGGTCAGCCCCAAGGCCAGAGGCCACCACCAGCACACTCTGGTCCTCTGCTGACACCTGTGGGCAAGGACTGTCCTCATGTGTCACCCTGCCCTACCTGGCACCCTGCCCCACCTGGCACTGTGTCCCTGTGTGTCATTCTGCCCATACATGTCACCTCACCCTCCCTATGTCACTGTGTCCCTACAGGTTACCCCACCTGACATGTCACGCTGTCCTTACCCATCACATTGTCCCCACATGTCCCCTCTGTCTCTTTGCCGTGTCTCATGCCCTGCCTGTGCATCCTCCTGTTCCTGTGTGCCACCCAGCTGCCTGTCCCCACAGCCTGGTCCTGCAGGGGTTTGGGGACAGCCAGGGTCTGCCAGGGGAGCGGGGCTATGGTGCCCCTGAACTCATCCCTGGGGACACAGGGACAGTGCCACAGGCAAAGCCATGCAGCGCCTGGTGCCTGCCCATGGCACAGGGCCTTGGTGGGGAGCCAGGATGTGGGGCCACAGTGGGGACAGCACCACCAGGTCTGTGCTGTGCCATGGGGACTGTCCCCACCCGATGGCTGTGCCCCTGACAGGGCCCAGCTGCAGCACCCTGGCGATGGAGCCTTCCCTGGGAAAGGGCAGGCGAGGAAAGGTGGCCCCAGCAGTGTCCCCTCCACAGCCCCCATTGTCCCCCCCATGCCATTCTCCTCCTCCTCCACCTTCCCATCACTGCCTTCATCCATAACACCCTCCATCCCCTCCATTGTCCCTCCATCCCTCAACTCCACCCCCCATTGCCCCCTCCATCCTCCTCTATTGCCCCCTCCATTTATCACCTTCCCCATCACCTCCATCTGTCCATCCCCCTGCATCATCCCTGTCATCCTCCATCCACCCCCCTCCATCACTGCTGCACCCCCCTCCCACCCTGCCTCCCCTGAAGCTTCCATCCCCCTCTATGCCCCTCCATCCTCCTCCATCCTCTCCATCCCTCTACATCCCCCTTCACCCTCCCCATCATCTTCTCCATCCTGCACTCACCCCCTGCATTGTTCCTCCATCCCAATTCCATCTCCCCTCCATCCCTGCTGCCTCTCCCTCCCACTTTCCTCCCTCACACCCTCCTTTGTCCCCTGGTCCCCCTCCATGGCTGGGGCTGTGCCTTTGGGGAGGGGACTATTCCTGCCTGGAAGCTCCTCCTGGAGCAGGAGGACCCAGACAGCGCCAGGCAGGCCTGTGTATGTCAGCAAATACCCTAATTAATTAATTATGGGATAATCTCTGGTTCTGGGGAAGGAACGGGTGGCTGCTCAGACTTGATTAACCACAAGAATGTTTAATCTCTCCCTGCAGCCTCATAAGGCACCAGGATTATTCCCACTGGGATGCACCAGCCACGCCTGGCTGCAAGGGGACACAGAGCCTGGGACAGCCCAGGGACCCCCAGACTCCACAGGGTGACCCTGCCCCAGCCCCACGGGGATGGGATAATAGGATAGGATAGGATAAGATAGGATAGGATAGGATAGGATAGGATAGGATAGGATAGGATAGGGGGTTATCCCTGTGCTAGCTGCCAGGTCTGAGGAATGAGCTCTGTCCCTGTCAGAGTGCTGAGACTGGGCATCCCCTGCTTCTCCTGCCTCTGTCCTGCATCCTGATCCCACATCCCTGATCCCCCATCATGGACTCTGCACCCTGCTTCCCACATCCCAGTCCTGCATCCTGAATCCCACATCCTGCATTCCACAAAAGCACTCTCCATCACAGACACAAATCCTGCATCCTGCATTCTGCAACTCACATCCTGTATCCCACATCCCAGACCTGCATCCTTCATCCTCAATCCTTCATCTGGAGTCCTTCATCCTGCATTCCACTCCTGCATTCCAGTGCTGCATCCCAGCCCAGAATCCCAGTCCTGCATTCCAGTGCAGCATCCCAGTCCTACATTCCAATCCTTTGTCCTACATCCCAATCCTGTATCCTTCATCCCATATCCCAGTCCTGCATCCTGCATGCCATTCCTGCATTTGTGATCCCATATCCCAATCCTGCATTCTGTATCCTGCATCCTAATCCTGCATCCCAGCCCTGCCCGGCAGACCCGTGTGCTTCATCCCACATCCCAATCCCACATTCCAGCGCCGCAGCCTTCATCCCACATCCCAATCCCACATTCCAACGCCGCATCCTTCATCCCACATCCCAATCCCACATTCCAACGCCGCATCCCAATCCCACATCCCAATCCCACATTCCAACGCCGCATCCTTCATCCCACATCCCAATCCCGCATTCCAACGCCGCATCCCAATCCCACATGCCGGTTGTGCATTCCAATGCAGCATCCCAGTCCCGCATCCTTCATTCCCCACCCCAGTGCTGCCCCCGAGCCCCGCATCCCGCATCCCGGCCTCAGCACAAAGGCCGCACTACAGCTCCC
>NW_005054639.1:166908-168872 GCF_000277835.1 Geospiza fortis | reverse complement strand
GCTCCGGGTGGTGGCCCGGTGCCGGCCCATGAGCCGGCGGGAGGAGGCGGCGGGATACGAGCGCGTCCTGGAGCTGGACGTGAAGCTGGGCCAGGTGAGCATCCGCAACCCCCGCGCCGCCCCCGGGGAGCTGCCCAAAACCTTCACCTTCGACGCCGTGTACGACGCCAGCTCCAAGCAGGCCGACCTCTACGATGAGACGGTGCGGCCGCTCATCGACTCGGTGCTGCAGGGCTTCAACGGCACCGTCTTCGCCTACGGCCAGACCGGCACCGGCAAGACCTACACCATGCAGGGCGCCTGGGCGGAGCCCGAGAAGCGCGGCATCATCCCCAGCGCCTTCGAGCACATCTTCACCCACATCTCCCGCTCGCAGAACCAGCAGTACCTGGTGAGGGCCTCGTACCTGGAGATCTACCAGGAGGAGATCAGGGACCTCCTCGCCAAGGACCAGAGCAAGAAGCTGGAGCTGAAGGAGAACCCCGAGACCGGGGTGTACATCAAGGACCTCTCCTCCTTCGTGACCAAGAACGTCAAGGAGATCGAGCACGTGATGAACCTGGGCAGCCAGACGCGCTCCGTGGGCAGCACCAACATGAACGAGCACAGCTCGCGCTCCCACGCTATCTTCCTGATCACCATCGAGTGCAGCGAGACGGGCCCGGACGGCGAGGAGCACATCCGCGTGGGCAAGCTCAACCTCGTGGACCTGGCTGGCAGCGAGCGGCAGAACAAAATGGGGGCCCACGGAGAGCGCCCCAAGGAGGCCTCCAAGATCAACCTCTCCCTCTCGGCCCTGGGCAACGTCATCTCGGCGCTGGTGGACGGCCGGAGCACGCACATCCCCTACCGGGACTCCAAGCTCACCCGCCTGCTGCAGGACTCCCTTGGGGGCAACGCCAAGACAATCATGGTGGCCACCTTGGGCCCGGCCTCGCACAGCTACGACGAGAGCCTCTCCACCCTCAGGTTCGCCAACAGGGCCAAGAACATCAAGAACAAGCCCCGGGTGAACGAGGACCCCAAGGACACCTTGCTGCGGGAGTTTCAGGAGGAGATCGTGCGGCTGAAAGCCCAGCTGGAGAAACGCGGGATGCTGGGCAAGAGGAGGAGGAGGAGCAGCCGGAGGAAGAAAGCAATGGATGGAGAGGGCACCGTGGACAATGAAGGGGAGGACGAGAATGAGGATGGCCTGGAGAAGACCATGGAGAATTACTTGAAGGAGCAGAAGGAGAGGCTGGAAGAGGAGAAAGCCGCTATCCAGGATGACCACAGCCTGGTGAGTGAGGAGAAGCAGAAGCTGCTCCAGGAGAAGGAGAAGATGATAGAGGACCTGCGGAAGGAGCAGGAGGCCACGGAGCTGCTGGCCATCAAGTACAAGGTTCGTGTTGCCAGGCGTGGTGACAAACGGGGCCGGGGTGCCTGCTGTGCCCCCAGCCCCTGGTGTGGAGTGGGAATGGATCCCAAGCAGGGAACCTGGGGGAGCTGCTCAGCAAGGGGGTCTCCCAAGTGAGGTGACCAGGCAGGGTCCCCAAGGGCAACCCCAGGCTCTGGCGTGGGGCTGGGCTGGGGTGGCCCTCAGACCTGTGTGGGGACACTGTGGGGACCTGCAGGGAGTGACAGGGAAGGGCCACAGGGGAGAGGGTCACTGTGGCACGAGTGTGCTGTGCTCAGCTCTTGTCCCCTTCGGCACAACAAAGCAGCTGGTGTGGGAAGGGGGAGTGATGAGAGTGATGCTGCAGATTCGTCCCTGGTGGCCTCGGGAGCGAGCCCAGGGCTGGGGCTGGGGACACAGAGCACCTGCCCCCAGTTCTGTCCAGCCCTTGCTCCCAGTGGGCTCTGTGGGGATGGGCAGGGCCTGGCAGCTCTGCAGGGACCCCCGTCCCCCTCCCCAGCCCAAACCCTTCCTGGCACCCCAAGCCAGAGCAGGGTGGATGGGGGCACCACCGCTGGCTCAGGGATGC
>NW_005054639.1:163705-166664 GCF_000277835.1 Geospiza fortis | reverse complement strand
GGGGGACAGCCCCGGGGTGCCAGGGCTGGGCAGGGGTCCGGACCCTCTCCCATGGCCAAGGTGGTGTTTGTTGCAGCCCCAGGGACATGTGGCCGTGCCCAGGGATGTGTGATTGTGCCCAGGGATGCGTGGCCATGCCTGGATGCCTGCACAGAGAGCGTGGGATCGCACTGGGACGTGCCACTGGGGCAGAGCCGTGGGCTGCTGGCTGGCACAGCGGGTGTCCCGTGACAAGTGTCCCGTGACAAGTGTCCTGGCGCAGCAGGATGCCTGGCACAGGGGTCTCTGCAGCCATCCCCCCATTGCTGTGGGGTGCAGGTTGTGGGGTGCAGGCTGGGCTGGGCTGGCATGTGTCCAGCACAGTCTCCCTGTGTGGCTCAGCAGGGCTGGCTCAGGGCCACTGTGTGTCCTGGAACTGCTGAGTAACCACGCAGGGCCGGAGGCGAGATGACACCATGTCCCTTTTGGTGGCCTTTGGGGCTGCTCTGCACATGGGTACCCTCTGGCCATGGGGGTTCAGCACAGTGACAGCAGAGAGGTGTCACCTCAGTGAGCACAAACGGGCACTGCTGTGACACTCATCCCAGTGGGCACAGCCCGTGGGACACTGCAGGGACACTGGGTGGCCTCAGGGTGCTCATGGGCAGCTTTGCCACACGGTGGGGCTGGGCCAGGAGCCCCTGGCTCCATAGTGACCATGGCAAAGGCAGCCGAGGTGACAGGGGGACACAGGGTGCCCCCTACACCCACGGGTGACACACTGTGCCCTGTGATATTGTCACACTTGTGGGTGTGGGCTCTGCCTCTGCCACCCAGCTGGGACATGTGGGACATGGAGCTCGGAGAGGTGGGGTCAGCTTGCCCCAGCAGATGTGCATTGGGTGCCCAGATGTGCTCCTGGGTGCCCAGCTGTGCTCTGGGTGCCCAGCTGTGTGCCCAGGCAGAGGGGCTGTGCCACAGGGGAGCTGCCTATGGGGTGTGGGTGCTTCCAAGGGCTGTGCCAGGGCCTGAGGCCGAGGTCAGCGGGAGGGAGAGCTCTGGGAAGTTCTTTGGGTGCCGGAAATGAGTTCCTGGGAGAGGCTTAGTGCTAAAGGAGATTGGGAGCCTCTTCCTTAGAGGGAATAAATGCCCTGGCAGGGAGGAGGAAACAGTGGCACTGAGAAACCTCTTAATCTGGCAGGGATGGTGTCAGCTCTGTGGGAGGGAATGGCTGTGGGGCCATCATCCCAGCACCCTCCTGGTCCCCTCCCTGCACCCCAACAGGGTCCCCAGGGGACACTCAGCATCAAGGGGAGCAACTGGGACCAAGAACTGGGTTTGGAGGAGAAGGGGTGAGGGGCCCCTGGCGCCCCAGTGCCCCCAGCCCTGGCAGGGGATGGCACAGGATCGGGTGGGGGGCTGCCCTTGGGGGTGTCAGCCCCCAGCAGAACGCCCAGCCTGGGACACCCATGCAAAGCGAGGAGGGAGGGATCCCCAGGGTCAGGGGGGCTGGGGCACCCTGGGGGCTGTGTCCCCACAGCCCTGAATGGCTGTGGGGCTCTCACTGGCTGGGAGAGGGAGGAAGGCACAGCTGTGGGGTGTCCCCTGGGTGCTGCTGGGACAGCGGTGGGGTGTCCCCTGGGTGCTGGGGGCTGCTGGCATGGCTGTGGGGTGTCCCCTGGGTTCCCCCAGAACCCGCTATGCACGCCCTGCAGCCGGAAGGGGAAAAATGGGGGGGAAAACCATGGGCACAGAGCCTTGCCCCAGGCAGGTGTCAGTGGGGATGGGGGCCGCAGGTTTGCCAGAGCCCCCACTCTGTGCACAGCACCCCATGGAGACCCCTGCCCAGGGACATGTGACAGCAGCACCGTGACCACCGTGTGCCCCCCCAGTGCTGGCACCACCCTTGGGGTGGCCTGGTGGCCCTGCTGTCCCTCAGGGCTGTGGCCATGGCAGTGAGGAGCAGGGCCCTGGATCTGGGGGGGCAGAGGGACACAAGGGCAGGTGCCCAGGGCGGGAGGGTGGCCACGTGCTGGTGGCAGAGGGGACATTGCAGAGATGGTGGCTGAGCTGTCTCTGTGGCTCTGACATTGATTTTGAAGCTGTGTGTGGTGTCCTGGGGACATCTGGGTCTGTCCCTGCTGACACCCCTGAGGTGCAGCTGTGGGGGGCGCAGGGTGTCCCTCCATTTGTTCCCCACGGACACCCGGACACGGGAGCGGGGCTGCAGGGCATGAATACACACACATGGTGTGCACATGGACACACACAGAGTGCGCACACACACACACACACACACACACACACACACACACACACACACACACACACACACACACACACACACACACACACACACACACACACACACACACACACACACACACACACACACACACGGTGTGCACATGGGCTCACACAGAGTGCGCACACACACACACACACACACACACACACACACACACGGTGTGCACATGTGCTCACACAGAGTGCACACACACACACACACACACACACACACACACACACAAACACACACAGTGTGCACATGGACACACACAGAGAGCACACACACACACAGAGAGCACACACACACACACACACACACACACACACAAACACACACACAAACACACACAGTGTGTACATGGACACACACAGAGTGTGTACACACACACACAAATACACACAGTGTGCACATGGGCACACGCAGAGCGTGTACAAACACACAAATACACACGTCTTCACACACACAAATACACACACATGGTGTGCACATGGGCACACACAGAGTGCACACACACACACACACACACACACACACACGGTGTGCACATGGGCGCACACAGAGTGCACACACACACACACACACACACACACAAACACACACACGGTGTGCACATGGACACACACAGAGTGCACACACACACACAGAGTGCACACACACACACACACACACACACACACACACACACACACA
>NW_005054639.1:157729-162510 GCF_000277835.1 Geospiza fortis | reverse complement strand
ACACAGTGTGCACAGACACAGTGTGCACACACAAATACTCAGTGTGCAAGCAAATACAGTGTACACATACACACAGTGTGCACAGACACAGTGTGCACACACAAATACTCAGTGTGCAAATGCACACAGTGTGCACATACACAGTGTGCACAGACACAGTGTGCACACACAAATACTCAGTGTGCAAATGCACACAGTGTGCACATACACACAGTGTGCACAGACACAGTGTGCACACACAAATACACACTCAGTGTGCAAATACAGTGTGCACAGACACACACAGTGTGCACATACACACACACTGGGAACAGACATACACAGAGCATGCACATACAGTGTACACATACACGTGCAGTGTGCACATGCACATACACAGAGTGCACACACATACACCGTGTGCACATACACACACACACACTCACACATGGTGTGCACAGACTCCTGGTGCTCCCACACGTACCCATGTGTGTGTGAACGTGTTCAGCCTGGCACAGGATGTGTTCCCTGTGTGTGTGTATAGTTTTCCTTTCTGTGGGCAGAGCCTCTGTGTGTATATTTGTGTGTGTTTATTTGTGTGTTTGTGCATTTCTGTGTGCACAGCCCCTGCTTGTGTGTGTGTATTTGTGTGTGTTTATTTGTGTGTTTGTGTGTATTTATGTATGTGTTTGTGCATTTCTGTGTGCACAGCCCCATTTCCGTGTGCACAGCCCCTGTGTGTGTGTGTATTTGTGTGCGTTTGTTTGTGTGTTTGTGCATTTCTGTGTGCACAGTCCCTGTGTGTGTGTGTATTTGTGTGTATTTTTATGTGTGTGTGTGCATTTCTCTGTGGACAGCCCCATTTCTGTGTGTTTGTGTGTGTGTTTGTGCATTTCTGTGCATGCAGCACCATTTCTGTGTCTATTTGTGTGTATTTGTGTATGTTTATGTGTGTGTTTGTGCATTTCTGTGTGCTGGTCCGGTGGGGTGGGGTCCAGCCTGCAGCTGCTGTCCATCCCTGCCCATCCCAGTCCATCCCTGCCCATCCCTGCCCATCCCAGCCCATCCCTGCCCATCCCAGTCCCCACAGGGCTCTCCATGGCCTGTCATGGACAGGAGCCTCCCACTGGAGCAGGGTGCTCCAAGCCCCATCCAGCCTGGCCTTGTTCCCTCCATCCCGGGGATGTCCAGCACACCCCACAGGCCCTCCAGGGCCTGTCCCCCACCCCAGCCCAGCACCGTGACTCACGGGGACAGCTGCTCATGGTGTACCACTCCATGCACTGCCCGTAGGGGAAGGAGGCCACGTACGCGTTGGAGTCCACGCACTGCTGCATGTTGCTGCACCACATGCACTCGGAGCTGCCGCTGGTGCACTCGGCGCAGGCGGCGCGCAGAGCGCATGGCGTGCGGCACTGCTTGGCGCTGTGGTTGGCTGCAGGGAGGACAACATCAGAGCTCTGCCAGGAGCAACCGCGCCCTGCTCCCGCTGTCCCTGCCCATCCCTGCTGTCCCAGCCCATCCCAGCCCATCCCTGCCCATCCCTGCCCATCCCAGCCCATCCCTGCCCATCCCTGACCATCCCTGGAGTCCCAGCTGTGCCAGGGCAGGGCAGCCCTTTCCAATGTCCAATCTAATCGTGCACAGCCTCTTCCCCATCAGCAGGGATCCGAGCAGAGGGACACTGAATGCTCCCACATCCCTGGGAGCAGGGCTGGGGACAGGGGACAGGGATGGGGGTGACCACCACGCATCAGGGATGGAGCAGGGATCAGAGGTGGGGACAGGGATCGGGGATGGAGGGGATCATCAGGGATCAGGGCTGGGGACAGAGATCAGGGTACAGGGATCAGGGGTGAGGACAGGGATCAGGGATCAGGGGATAGGGATCAGAGCTGGGGAGAGGGATCAGGGATAGGGGGTGACCACAGGGATCAGACCTGCGGACAGGGATCAGGGATAGGGGGTGACCACAGGGATCAGAGCTGGGGAGAGGGATCAGGGATAGGGGGTGACCACAGGGATCAGAGCTGGGGAGAGGGATCAGGGATAGGGGGTGACCACAGGGATCAGACCTGCGGACAGGGATCAGGGCTGGGGACAGGGATCAGGGATGGGGGTGACCATCAGAGATCAGGGATGGGGGTCACCACCCAGTGAGGGTAGCATGTGGCAAAGCCCACGGGCAGGGGTGGGGATGCCAGCCCTGACCCCCTGCCCTGTCCCCCTGTCCCCTGCAGGCCATGGAGAGCAAGCTGCTGATCGGGGGCAGGACCATCGTGGACCACACCAATGAGCAGCAGAAGATGCTGGAGCTGAGGCGGCAGGAGATCGCCGAGCAGGTACCAGGGTGGGGGTGTCCTGGGCTGTCCTGGGGGTGCCCTGGGGTGTCCTGGGGGTGTCCTGGGGTGTCCTGGGGGTGCCCTGGGGTGTCCTCCCCGTCCCCATCCCGGTCCCAGCCGTGTCCCTGCCCCGCAGAAACGCCGGGAACGGGAGATGCAGCAGGAGATGCTGCTGAGGGACGAGGAGACCATGGAGCTGCGCGAGACCTACACGTCCCTGCAGCAGGAGGTGGAGATCAAAACCAAGAAGCTCAAGAAGGTGAGAGCGTGGCAGGTGGGGACAGGGACGAGGAGGTCCCTCCTTGGGGACAGGGCTGAGGTGCTGCTGTCCCCTCCCAGCTCTATGCCAAGCTGCAGGCTGTGAAGGCTGAGATCCAGGACCAGCACGACGAGTACATCCGCGTGCGCCAGGACCTGGAGGAGGCCCAGAACGAGCAGACACGGGAGCTGAAGCTCAAGTAGGTGTTGGGGTGTTGGTGAGGGGCTTGGGGGTCCCCTGGCCTGGGTGACCATGAAGAAATGGGTGTGCAGAGCAGGGCTGAGGGGCTCAGAGCAGGGCTGAGGGGCTCAGAGCAGGGTTGGGGGTCTCAGAGCAGAGTTTGGGGGGCTCAGAGGCTCAGAGTGGGTGCAGAACTGGAGGGATTGACCCCACTCAGAGACAGGGACAGCCGAGCCCTGCCCAGGTGTCAGGGGTGGCACAGGGTGTGGCACTGGGGGCAGCAGCACAGGGGGCGACCAAGAGTTGCCGAGAAAGGGGAAAAACCAGAAAATGTTCCAGCACAAACCCTGGCTGTGGCTGAACCTGGGGGGTGACCCCCGAGGGCACCTGGTGACTGCTCTGGCTCCCTCAGAGGGACAGCAGCTCTGGGGACTCGGGGTGGCCCCAGCTCCCTGGAGCTCCTGGCTCCCTCCTGGCAGAGTTTTCCCTCCCTGGAGCTCCTGGCTCCCTCCTGGCAGAGTTTTCCCTCCGGGAGCCTCCCGCAGCTGCAGCTGCAGCTCCGCCGCCCCCGGGGGTTTGTTCTCACTTCAAACACTCCTCTCTCTCAGCGCCTGTAACCCCCCAGCTATTTACAAGCACTGCAGCGTTTGCAGGGTGCAACAGTTTCACTACAAACAGAATTCCCTCTCCAGCTTTGCCCCTTCTCTCCTCGAGGTGGTTCTGACTGGAAGCCACAGCTCACTGATGCAGCTCCTTGCCTTAAAACAGTTTTTGACAGCTGCTCCACTTGCCCAAAAAACACAGGAGAAAAGATTCCCCCTGGGGTCCACTTGGCATTGCTGAGCTTCCCTTGATTTTCAGGCTGGGCAGTGAGAGCAGACGTGGCAGGAGAGGAGGGAAAGGTCCTGGTGCTGCCTGGAGCCCCAGAGCTCCCGGGCTCCTCTCTGATGCCCGTCCTCTCCTGCCTCTCCCTTTTCCATGGCTGCATCTGTTCCTTCAACCTCTCCCCTCCATCACGTTTTCATCCTCCGGATGTTTCTTCTCCCTGCCCTGTCTCCTTCTCTTCCTGCCTTTCCCCTCCCTCTGTGCCTGTTTTCTGTCTCCTGTCACGTTAACCCCTTCCTCTCCTGCTCCTGCTCCATCCCTCAGGTATTTGATCATCGAGAATTTCATCCCTCCCGAGGAGAAGAACAAGATCATGAACCGCCTGTACTTCGATGGTGATGAGGAGCAGTGGAAATTCCAGCCGCTGGTTCCTGCCGGAGGGTGCGTCCCTGTGTCCCTGTCCTTGTCCCTGTGTCCCTGTGTCCCTGTCCTTGTCCTTGTCCCTGTGTCCCTGTCCCTGTCCCCAGGGTACAGTCCCTGTCCTTATCCCTGTCCCTGGGGTACAGTCCCTGTGTCCCCATCCCTGTCCCCAGGGTATGTCCCTGTGTCCCTGTCCCCAGGATACAGTCCCTGTCCCTGTCCCCAGGGTACATCCCTGTCCCCAGGGTATGTCCCTGTGTTCCTGTCCCTGCCAATGCACAGGAGTGGCCCCAGAGCTGGGTGACTCCTGTAGGTGCCCGGGGGTGTGCATCCCCTCCAAGCCCAGCCCCTGGTGTGAATCCCCTCCAAGCCCAGCCCCTGGTGGCTGGTGCAGCTCCCTGGGCGCTGTTGGTTACATCCCCCTCCGTGTGCTCCAGGAGCAGCTCCCAGATGAAGCGGCGCCCGACCTCGGCCGTGGGCTACAAGAGGCCCATCAGCCAGTACGCCAGGGTGGCCATGGCCAGGAGATCCCACCCCCGCTTCCGGGTACGCCAGGGGACACCGGCGTGGGCAGGGGGTGGGTTAATGGGGTGGGTGGGGATGGATGGATGGATGGATGGAGGTGTGTGAATGTGTGGATGGAGATATATGGGTGGATCCATGGATGGATGTGGATGGAGATGTGTGAATGTGGGGATGGATGGATGGATGGATGGATGGATGGATGGATGGAGGGATGGATGGATGGATGGATGGATGGATGGATGGATGGATGG
>NW_005054639.1:156005-157567 GCF_000277835.1 Geospiza fortis | reverse complement strand
TGGATGGATGGATGGATGGATGGATGGATGAATGGACATGGATGGATGTGTATGAATGTGTGGATGGAGATATATGGATGGATCCATGGATAGATATAGATGGATATGTATGAATGGGTGTGTGGGTGGGTGGACATGAATGGATGGAGGAATGGGTGGATGGATGGACATGAATGGATGGATGGATGGATGGATGGACATGAATGGATGGAGGAATGGATGGATGATGGATGGGTGGATGGATGGATGGAAATGCATGAATGGGTGGATGGATAGATCCATGGATGGATGTGGATGGATGTGTGGGTGGATGTGTGCATGGAGGTATGTGAACATGTGGATGGGTTGGTACATGGGTGTGGATGGATCCACGGATCCATGGATGGGTAGATGTGTATGGGTGGGTGAATGGATGGATGGATCTGAATGGATGGATGGATCCATGGATGTGTGGATGGCTCCATGGATGGATCTATGGATGGATGTGTGGATGGAGGTCTGTGAATGTGGGGATATGTGGATGGATGGATGGATGGATGGATGGATGGATGGATGGATGGATGGATGGATGGACATGGATGGATTTGTATGAATGTGTGGATGGAGATACATGGATGGATCCATGGAGAGATATGGATGGATGTGTATGAATGGGTGGATGGGTGGGTGGGTGGATGAATAGACATGGATGGATGTGGATGGAGATATATGTATGTATGGATGGATCCATGGATGGATGTGTGGATGGAGGTGTGTGAATTTGTGGATGGATGGATGGATGGATGGATGGGGGATGGATGGATGGGTTGGTGAATGGATGTGGATGGATCCATGGATGGATGGATGGATGGATGGATCCATGGATGGATCCATGGATTGGTGTGGATGGATGTGTGGATGGGTTGGTGGGGATGGATGGATGGACAGACAGACAGACATGGATGGATGTGTGGATGGATGTGTAAGAATGTATGGATGGGTGGGTGGATGGATGGAGGTGATTGGAGAGCTAGAGGTCGATGGATGGAGGCAGATGGTGACTGGATGGGTGGAGGGATGGATAACATTGGAAGGGAAGATGGAGTAAACAAGCTCACAAGGATCTGGGATACAGCAATTCAAGCTCCCAGCTTTATCCTCCCAGCTCCAGTCCTGGAGCTCCTGGCTCTCCTGCCATTGGAGAGGACAGCCTTGGGACAGGCTGGGAGAGCCAGAGCAGAGCCTTGAGCCCACAGCCCAGTGCCAGGACAGCCAGGAGAGGATCCCACTGCCCCGGCAGCGCGGCTCACTAGAGCCGGAGCCGTGTCCTCCCCACGGTGACTCCCGTGTTGGCTGTGCCCTGGGCAGGCTGAGAACATCATGTTCCTGGAGCTGGACCTGTCCCCCCCGGCCATCTTCGAGTTTGAGCGCAGCAGGGACCCTGCGGCGGAGCAGGACCCGCGGGCGCTGCACCTGGAGCGGCTGATGCACCTGGACAGCCTCCTGGAGCGGCCAGCGGCCTCCCGCGTGCGCAAGTCCCGCTCCTGGTGGGTGACAGCGGCGTGGGGGCACGGCTGGGGGGG
>NW_005054639.1:151959-155401 GCF_000277835.1 Geospiza fortis | reverse complement strand
GGAAGTCACGGCGGGTCAGCAGCCCCAGAGTGTCTCTGTGTCCCCAGGTGCCAGACGCCGCGGTCGCTGCCGTCCTCCACCACCCACGTGTCCCTGGCCTCCAGCTCCCCGTGCGCCGCCCCTCTGCCGGCCCAGGAGTGACCGCCCGGACGCCTCGAACCGGACTGAGCCCCCGAGGGCCGAGGGGGGCCCGGCCCAGCGGCCCCAGCTCGTCCTTGTCCTCAGCTACTTTGTGTGTGTTTGTGCGAGACACGAACGGCCCCGGGCCAGGGCGGCTGCCCCTCCCTCCCCTCCTCTCTCCTCCCCTCCCTCCTCCCTTTCCTCCTCCCCTCCCTCCGCCCCCCTGATCCCGATCTGTCACTTTATTTATTTAACCTATTTATTTATGGAGCGGAGGCAGGATTTGTGCTCGGACTGATGGACATCCAGGCTGGCAGTGGGCACCGTGCTGACCTCCCCGGGTTTGCCCAGCTCCCAGCCCTGCCCACACCACCCTGGCACAGGGCTGGGCACGGGGACAGCACCAGGACACTGCTCCATCCCGGCAGGAGGGGCACGGGTCCCTCTGCAGGGGCTTTGGCAGAAGCTGAGGCTGCCCTGGCCCCTGGTGCTGGCTTTGCTGTGCTGGATCCCAGGGAATTTGGAGATCTCTGCGTGGATTGGGAGACTTCGTGGTGGCAGTGCCTTGTCAGAGTCCCCCTGAGGGACTCCCCAGCCTGCATCGACTCTGGTGGCAGCAGGGACACCTCACCCACTGTGGGCACGGCTGGCACAGCTCCATCCACAGGGCTTGCAGAGTCGCCAGACCAAGTCACCCAAAGGCCACAGGGCTTTGTCCAGCCGTGCCACACCCTGGGGACACCCTGGGGACACTGGAGACAGCCCCACCAAGGCTGCCATCGCTGACCGTGGGTGTGCAGCTCCTGACACGGCCCGAGGTGGAAATCTGGAAATGTCCAGCCCCTGCAGGGACACGCCCAGCCCGGGAGCGGCGCCGCCTGCCCGAGGCTCCATCTGCAGCTAAAGGGACAGGGAAATGCGGGACAAGGAGGTGACACCCAGGGCAGCGATGGCATCGCTGTCCCCTGGACAATGGCACACGGAGGTCACCTCTGTCACCTCCTGGTTGGGACAAACTGCCTGGTGGGGTGTGGAGGACTGGATTGGAATGGTGATGGGTAAGAGGGGGAAGCCACAAGGGCTGTGAATCCTGCCCCAGCAGGTGCAGGGACAGCACCTGGTGTCCTACACGGCTCTCGGGTGGAGGGAAGCTGGTGAAGCAGCTCTGGTGTCCCTGGCATGGTGGAGGTGGGGACATCCCTGTGATGGATGAGATCCCTGTGGATGAGGGAGCAACCCCTGGCTCTCCTGGGTCAGCAAAGGGCCAGACAGGAGGGCAGGTCAGGGAGGATTGCGGGTGGGAAATGTCCTCTGGAAACAAAGAGAATTCCTGCACAGGGTGGATGAGGTTGGAAGGGACCCTGGAGCTCATGCAGTCCCTGGAGCAGTTACTCAGGGATGTGGCCAGGTGGGTTTGGGATCTCCAGGGAAGGAGACTCCAGCACTGTTCTGGGCAGGCTGCTCTTTGCTGTTGCCTGGTCCCCGCTCCCCTCGCTGCTCCTGCACTCAGGACAGGGGTGAGGGAGGGCGAGGGAGCAAAGCACAGGCCTGGAATGGGGACATCCAGGGGGAAGCAGGACCTGTGCTGAGCTCAGAGCCAGGCAGGTCCCTCAGCAGCCATGTCCCATCCACACGTGGCTGTGCTGGGCCATCCACTGCCCTTCCCAGCTGGCCTGACACATCCCTGCACTGCCCAGGGGATCCTTTCCCCTTCCATCTAACATTGCCCTGCCTCGAGCTCTCCATCATAGCCCTGTGCTCCTCCCTTCCCTTTCCATCTGTGCCCCATAACACCTGTTCTGTGCCCCATAACACCTGTGCCCCATAGCACCCTGTTCTGTGCCCCATAGCACCTGTTCTGTGCCCCATAACACCTGTTCCCCATAGCACCCTGTTCTGTGCCCCATAGCACCTGTTCTGTGCCCCATAACACCTGTGCCCCATAACACCTGTTCTGTGCCCCATAGCACCTGTTCCCCATAGCACCCTGTTCTGTGCCCCATAACACCTGTTCCCCATAGCACCCTGTTCTGTGCCCCATAGCACCTGTTCTGTGCCCCATAACACCTGTGCCCCATAACACCTGTTCTGTGCCCCATAGCACCTGTTCCCCATAGCACCCTGTTCTGTGCCCCATAACACCTGTTCCCCATAGCACCCTGTTCTGTGCCCCATAGCACCTGTTCCCCATAGCACCCTGTTCTGTGCCCCTTAGCACCCTGTTCCGTGCCCCATAACACCTGTTCTGTGCCCCATAGCACCCTGTTCTGTCCCTCCAGGACCTTTGTCCCTTCTCCCCCAGCCCAGGCTGTAGCTTGCTCCGAGGACTGAGCTCCCTCGCCTGGCAGCAGCCAGGCCCAGGCTGTGCCCAGCCTGGCAGGAGGGAGCAGGGGAAAGTGTTGGAGGAGTCCCTTCCATGCTGTGGGCTCAGGGCTGCCCACAGGTGCCCCCACAGCCAGGGGTGTCCCAGGGCATCCCCCAGAGCGAGCTGGCCCTGGGGAACCATGCCAGCCCTGGGAAACCATGCCAGCCCTGGGAAACCACCCCAGCCCTGGCAAGGCCAGGCTGGGGAGGCTTGGAGCAGCCTGGAACAGTGGAAGGTGGCCCTGCCATGGCACTGGGTGAGCTTTAAAGTCCCTTCCAGCCCAAACCAGTCTGGGATTCCCTGATTCTGTGGTTGGGAGAGCTGGTTTGTTATTTAATTTCCTGGAAAGCATCTGGGAGTTGGGGTCAGGAAGCACAGACTCAGAATGAGGGGAAGCTTGGGGGGCTGCAGGAATAGAATTTCCTCCCCTCCTTGTTTTCCAGCAGTCCCAGTTCCCCTTCAGTGGATCAGCAGCTCGTGGAGCCTCAAAGGGATGAACCAGAGACCTTCTCTGGCCTCTGTTCTCACCCAGGGTGTGGGAAACAACTCTGGAGCTGAGGGTGTGAGGGTGTCCTCATCCCCGGGCCGTGGAGCACCCCAGGAAGGGTGGCTGGGCCCAGGAGGAGTGGCTGTGCCCAGGAAGGGTGGCTGGGCCCAGGAAGGGTGGCTGTGACCCAGGAGGGGTGGCTGTACCCAGGAAGGGTGGCTGTGTTCATGGAGGGTTCCTCCAGAAGCTTTTGCAGCACAACTGTGATCATGGTGGGATCCTCTGGAATTCCAGCACAGCTGTGGTCACAGTGGGATCCTCTGGAATTCCAGTAGAGCTGTGATCATGGTGAGATCCTCTGGAATTCCAGCACAACTGTGATCATGGTGGGATCCTCTGGAATTCCAGCAGAGCTGTGGTCACAGTGGGATTCTCTGGAATTCCAGCAGAGCTGTGGCCATGGTAGGATC
>NW_005054639.1:141007-151201 GCF_000277835.1 Geospiza fortis | reverse complement strand
GGCGGGGCCGCGGCCGGGAGCCGTCCCCGCACGCCGGCAGGGCGGGGAGCCCTCGGGCTGTCGGTGCCGTTCGCTGTCCGTGTGTCCCAGCGGGGCCAGGGGCTGGGCCGGGGCTTCCTTTCGTTGTTGTTGAACTGTTCTTTTGGGGTTCAGGTTTGGCCGTTTTTCCGCGGGGAGGGGGGTGCGGGTCTGTTGCGGGTTCATGGACAAGGTGAGGGCCTCGATTAGGACCAAATTTTCGTGCCTGTTGCTCTGGTGATTTATTTAGAAATCAAAAGTTTACTGTCTGGTGGCCCATCCTTGTCACTCTATACATAGGACTATACAGGACATATTATAAATATATATATATTATACATAGTGTCGGGAGAGAGGCCGTTCCTGGCGGGATGGACACTCCTCACTGTGCTGTAATGTAGCTTCGAGCCCGCGCTGGGAGCGCCCTCCAGGATGGCAAGGACACAATAAAGGAATGAGTGAGCATCGCTGCCCGGCCTCCGCAGCCTCCTTAGCCCGGCCGGGCCGGGAGCAGCTGGCACGGAAGGGAGGGAGCGAGGATTCCTGGATTCCTTCCTTCCCCCGGGATTTGTGCACAGCTTTGAGTTCCAGGAGGGATGGAGCTGGCACAAACCCAGGCAGCTCCAGCTCAGGGACAGCCTGGGGCATCACACGGACACAGCTGGGCTGAGGGATGGCAGAGGGGAGGTGGGAGATGGGAAAGGGAGAGATGGGAAAGGGGGGATGGAAAAGGGGAGCTGGAAAATGAGCTGGGAAAGGGAGAGCTGGGCAAAGGGGAGATGGAAAAGGAACTGGAAGAGGGGAGATGGAAAAGAGGGAGCTGGAAAAGGGGAGATGGGAAAGGAGATGGAAAAGGGAGGGATGGAAAAGGGGAGCTGGAAAAGGGGGAACTGGGAAAGGGGGGTGGAAAATGGGAGATGAAAAAGGGGGGCAGAAAAGGGGAGCTGGGAAAGGGAGAGATGGAAAAGGGGAGATGGAAAAGGGAGAGATGGAAAAGGGGAGATGAGATGGAAAAGGAGCTGGGAAAGGGGAGCTGGAAAAGGTGAAATGGAAAAGGGAGAGATGGAAAAGGGGAGGTAGAAAACAGAAGATGGAAAAGGGAGAGCTGGAAAATGAGCTGGAAAAGGGGGAGTTGGAAAAGGGAGAGATGGAAAAGGGGGCCTGAGAAAGGGGAGATGGAAAAGGGGAGATGAAAAGGGGGATGGAAAAGGGGAACTGGAAAAGGGAGGTTGGAGAAGGGGGAGTTGGAAAAAGGGAGATGGAAAAGGGGGAGATGGAGAAGGGAGAACTGGAAAAGGGGAGATGGAAAAGGGAGGGATGGAAAAGGGGGAACTGGAAAAGGGGAGATGGAAAAGGGGACATGAGATGGAAAAGGAGCTGGAAAAGGGGAGATGGAAAAGGTGAAATGGAAAAGACAGAGATGAAAAGAGAGAGATGGAAAAGGGGGGTTGGAAAAGAGGAAATGGAAAAGGGGGGTTGGAAAAGAGGAGATGGAAAAGGGGCAATGGAAAATGGGAGCTGGAAAAGGTAGAGATGGAAAAGGGGGAGATGGAAGAGGGAAGATGGAAAAAACATTGCAAAGGCATAGATTGGGTTGGGTTGGGTTGGAAAGGACCTCAGAGCCCATGCAGTGCCACCCCTGCCATGGCAGGGACACCTCCCACTGTCCCAGGGTGTCCCAATGCCCAGCCTGGCCTTGGGCACTGCCAGGGATCCAGGGGCAGCCCCAGCTGCTCTGGGCACCCTGTGCCAGGGAACAATTCCTAATTCCCAAGATCCCATCCATCCCTACCCTCTGGCAGTTTAATTCCCAGCTCTGAGGTTGTCCACAGCAGAGGGAGTTTAAAGCCCTGGGGATGTGGCACTTGGGGACAAGGGTCCCTGGTGGCCTTGGCAGTGCTGGGGGTGTGGTTGGGCTCAGTGGTCTCGCAGGGCTTTTCCAACCCAAAGGAGTCTGTGATTCCAGGCACGCAGAGATTTGTTCTGTTTCTCGTGGAAAAGGTCACTTTGATCAGGTGAGTCACAATAAATGCCACTGAAAAGGGACTGAGGTAAGAAAAGGAAAGATGAAAGGTCCCTCCAAGGCACTGGATGTCCCCAAATCAGCCAGGTCAGATTTAACCCATGCAGAGGGAATTTGGTGAAGTGGCCTCAGAGCTGCCAGTGAGGGGTCTGAGATCTTACAGAAGTGTCCAAACAGGACACTTGATAAACAGGAACAGGATAAACATGAGGAATCTTTAAAATGGGGAAAGGGGAACTTGAGGGGTTCTCTGCTCAATTTAACTGCACCCCCTGAAAGGACTGGATGGATCAACAAAATCCACCTGAAAATCCTGGCCGGGGAACACGTGAAGGGAACAACCAAGATGGGCTGGTCCAAAGCAAGTGCCACCAAATGCCACCAAATGCCACCACACCAGCTCCATGCTCGGCTGGAATATGAGCCCCTGCAGGTGTGAGGGGCACAATGTGGGACAGAAGGAGGGATTTTGGTGAATCTCTGACACCCTCCCTGAGGAGAGGCCCAAGTGGAGCTAACAATGGGATTATTCCAAGAGAAACAGGTCATAGGGAGGCAGAGGGGATTTGTTCTCCTTCAGCCCAGTGCTCCTGAGGATTTTCCTGCTGGGCTTTCCAACCAGGAACGGGAACATTTGTGATGGTTTTGTAAAAATCAACAGGAATGATGTGAAAATGTGAAAGAAACAGGGTGATTTCCACTTGGGAACACTGTGGAAAGCAGGGGTCATGGTCTGCCAATACCAGAAATGCACTGCAAGGGGAAGGGATTATCCCATTGCTGCTACCAAGGGGAGAGAGGACAAGAACTCCTGGTCCTGAAACACATCAGGGAATATTTCAGTGAGAATTTGGGACACCAAACTCCCCAAGGCTGGCACTGGAGGAGTCCCCCCCTGCAGGACACAGTGCTGCTCCAGGGGAGGTGTTTAGGGCAGATGGGACTGATGGCACCAAGGCCATCAGTGACCCTGCAGGGCACAGGGCAGTGGGACAAGCCCTGGACATCCCTCCCAGCCCTGCTTCCCCTGGGCCTGTGCTTTGAAGTGACAGCCTGTGAGCACAAGGTCCCTGATCAGAGCGTGGCCACAGTCAGGAGATCTGTGCAGCCAAAGGGCTCCAGAGACCAGGCATGGAAAGCCAAAAAAAGGGATTTTCCACACAAGTGGAGGTGCCAAAGCCATTCTGAAATGCCAGCTTTGGCAAAGTTTGTACAGCCCGTGGGGACAGAGGGTGAGCTCAGGCAGGTAAAATGCTCCAATCACCAACAATCCTCTCTGCTGGTTCCCATCTTCTTTTTTCTGCCTCTGTCAAGGCTGGGATTGAAGCTCTTGAGATGGAATTTCACATTCAGCTCAGGTGTTTATTATTTCCTATCTCTATTACAAGTTGTGAGTTCTCCAGCATTCTACTAACAAGCTACAAAATGGATAACTATCTTTTCCTACGAGGTCTTTTAAGGCTAAACTATCCAATTAAGGAATGACACCTAAATTATTTTCACTTTTAACCCAATAACTGATCCCTCAAAGTCTGCAGGGTGGGCTTTTCTGTCCAATTACAAAATACCACCCAAAGCCATGCAGAAGAAGGAAGAAGAAGGTGAAGAAGGAGCAGCCTCCACCCTAAAACCTTGATCTTGCCCCATATATATGACTATATTATAAACCCCAAACTCTAAGTTTTCTACCCTGTGATATCACACACTTCTAACCAACTCCACACCTGTAATCCCAGTGCTATCAATAAATTTTGGAAACCTTTTCCAAGGCCTCAGGTCAAATACAGTATTTTCTTGTGGGTCTGTACCCTTCAGCACAGGAAGTTTCAAATTCTCAGCATCCAGGGTTCCACCACCTCTTCCCTGCAAATTCTGCAGTGCCTGGTTCTCAGTGGGGCTCAGCTGCTGGGCTGGGCTAATGGCCAGGAGGGGTTCCTGGCTCCTGGAGGAGCCTGGATGGCTTTGGCTCCTGCAGCCATGAATATTGATGGCCCAGGTTCATAAAATTTGCAAGGCAGGGAATACCCAGGGGGGTCTGGGCCTGCAGCCCTGCCTGGGTTGGTTTGTGGTGTTTGCTCCTTCCTCAGGGCCACGTCAGCTTCTCCCAAACATCTGCTGTGGTTCCAGGGCTGGGGACATTCCCTGCATGCAGCAGGGAGGGGCATCACCTCAGATCCCAGAGCTCTTTGTTTCCCTGGAGGAACCTCCCCTTGCAGTCCTACAGAACACCACAGGTTTTATGGGAATGTTCAACCACATTATAGGAATATGATTTGAAGGGTTATGTCCCATCTGCTGGCAGTTCAGAAAAAAAATTGTAGCTTGTCATTGAAATCTAGGAAATTCAGGATAAATTCACTACAACAATTTTTGTTTCTTTCTTAGCACAATTCATAGTACTTTTCCTGCCATGAATTTAAAATTTATACCTTAGGTTGCCCAGAGAAGCTGTGCCTGGAAGTGTCCAAGGCCAGCCTGGATGCAGCTTGGTTTAGGTTGGATATTGTGAAAGGTTCATCCCCAGAGGGTGCTGGCACTGCCCAGGCTGCCCAGGGAATGGGCACAGCCCTGAGGCTGCCAGAGCTGCAGGAGCCTTTGGGCAGCACTGCCAGGGATGGACAGGGTGGGATTACTGGGGGTCTGGGCAGGGACAGGGGCTGCACTGAATGGTCCCTTTGGGTCCCTTCCAGCTCAGGGTATTCCATTGCTGCTAAAGCAGTGCTAAAGCTTATTATCATCTTTGCAAAGCGCTCTGGGATTTACTGGTTATACACAATTCCTAAAGGGCCAGATGTTTTCAGTCCTGAGTGGTTTTCAAAGCAGGAGGGCAGCCACAGCCACCAGGAATGTTCCGTGGGCACTTCCCAAGAGAGAAGCTGTGTGGGAAGCCTTTGGTGCAGAGAGGGTTTGGGGATTATTTTGGGGGGAGCCTTTGGTGGAGAGAGGGTTTGGGGATTATTTTGGGGGGAGCCTTTGGTGCAGAGAGGGTTTGGGGATTATTTTGGGGATTTTTGCTGTTCCCTGACGCTCTCATGACACCCTGTGGGCTTCCCCCTGTACTACTGCAGCTGCACAAACAGCCAAGAATTCCACTCTTTTCCTCCCCCATGGCTCTTCACTTCTGTCCCTACATTTTTCCCAGTGACTTTTCCTCCAGGCTTAAATGGCTTTCAGCAAGGGAATCTGGTCACAGCTGGGGCTGCCCCTGGATCCCTGGCAGTGCCCAAGGCCAGGCTGGATGGGGCTGGGAGCACCTGGCACAGTGGCAGTGTCCCTGCCATGGCAGGGGTGGCACTGGGTGGGCTCTGAGGTCCCCTCCCACCCAAACCATGCCAGGATTCTGTGGCTCTATGAAAAGAACAGTCGGTGCTCTGCTCTGGGATTCTGACCGAACCTCGGATGAAAACTGAGGTTGAATTTTATTGGGAATGTTTTCCCAAATGACAGCAGCAGAGTCAGTGCTGGAGATCTGATTGATACCTCTGGTTTTAGCTTTTCTATTTTTCACATTCTGTGCTGCTCTAGTGTGTGGGTCTGGATTTCATATTATGGGATGGTGAGCTCTGTTCACAGAGCAGGGAGACAAAACAATTCCTGCTCCAGCTGGGCACCAAGGAGAAAGGATCCAAATCTCAGGCCCAAGAGCACAAACAGAAGAGAGAAAACCAAGCAGGATGGGACTGCATGGGTTAAAGTTGTAATTGCACAATGAACTGCAAGATGCAAATGGAGCAGAACTGATCCCAGTGACAGACCCCGTGCCTGGTTGTGCATTTTGGGGCCATTTTGGTTCATCTTGGGTTCATTTTGGGGCCATTTTGGTTCATCTTGGGTGCAGCCCTGGCTGGGCTCTTGTGCTGCCCAGGGTGGATCCATGCAGGAGATGCTTTGAATAAATCCCTGCTTTATTCTGTAACTCTGCCCAGCCTCTGTTCTAGGGCAGCATTCCCAAGGCAACACCCAGAGCAGCTGTAGCTGAAGGAAGAGCAAACTTACAAGGGTGGGGACAGGAGAGCAGTGTCCCTGCCAGGAGCAGCCCCAGCACTGCATGTGAAGGGCTCTCATTGCTCCAGCAGAGCTTTGAAGGGTTGGGGGAATAAATGGAATGGAGGCCTCCAGGGTGGTTATCCCAGAGACATGGAATGGCACAGAACCATGGAATGGTTATTGGAAAGGAACTCAGAGCCCCTCCAGTGCCACCCCTGCCATGGCAGGGACACTGCCACTGTCCCAGGTGCTCCAGCCCCAGTGTCCAGCCTGGCCTTGGACACTGCCAGGGATCCAGGGTGGGCACCCTGTGCCAGGGCCTGCCCACCCTGCCAGGGCACAATTCCTCCCAATATCTGAAATTATTGACAGCCCCTCTGGTTTGGTGTCCACTGGAATGTTTTCTGCTGGGAAGAGCACGTGGGACCCTGCTATGAGCTGTCAGGAGAGGGAACTGGGCTGGGAGTGATGGGCTGAGCTGGGCTGAGCTGGGCTGGGCTGAGCTGGACCAGGAGTGATGAACTGAGCTGGGCTGAGCTCTGGAGATCTCAGCCCACCCCAGCCCCAAGGGATTGGGCACACTTTGGGAAAAGACATCCATGATTTCCTGTTCCCCTGGGAAACCCAGGAGCCTGGCCTTGCAGCTGCCCCTCCTCTCTCTGTGCAGGCTGGGGGTGGACAGGAAAAGCCCAGCTCCAGCAGACAGGCCCTGGAATGCAGCTGCAAGGAAGGAGCCATGCAGCAGCATGGCCCAGCCTCCAGCTGCAGAACCCCCAGCTGGTGCTCAGTGCATCACACGGGGAAAGGGAAGTGCAGCTGCATCCCCTTGTGATCTCACTGTTTGTTGCTGTGAGATGTTTGTTACCCTGACAGCTCTGGGCAGGAGGGAAAGGCCAGACCTGCCCCTGGGGCTCCAGGGGCTGCTGCACTTCCAGCTGGGGTCAGCAGCTCTGGGAATGTCTCACAGGAACATGGAATTGTGGAACCCACCCCACTGTCAGTGCAGGTCCTTCCCACTGCATGCCCTTGCAGCTCCCTGCTGGGATCACCTTTGGGGGCAGTCCTTCCTTCCTTCCTTCCTTCCTTCCTTCCTTCCTTCCTTCCTTCCTTCCTTCCCTCCCTTCCCTGGGATTCCAAGTCCTCATGTTCCCTCCCAGACCCTTCTCCCATCCCCCTGTGCTCCTCCCCTGAGCCTTTCCCCACCACCTGAGTGTTTGACTGCTCCCATCCCTCAGTGCACTGAGTCACGATCTCAAACAGAGATGGAACCACATGTGCAGCAGCAGCAGAACCCCGGGGTGAATCCCGAAGAGCAGCTGGAAGGATGTATTTGAGGGGAGGAATTGGGATTTCTGTGTCTCGCCCCAGAGCACCACCCCTCACGCTGAGGGGAGTCCTGACACCTCTGCTGAGGGGAGAGCAGACACATCTCCTGTGTCCATCTGCTGATTCCCTTCCTGATGGGAATCAGCAACCCCCCATCCTTAATTAGATCCTTAATCACAGTCAATTCCATGACTTTTGAGGAGATCCTTGACACTGGGAATAGACAAACCCACCCCCACTGAAGGGAAGATAAATCCCCTTGCAGGGAGCAGATACCCCTGGGTCATTGCTCAGGGAATTTCCCCTTTCTCATTCTCTGTCATTTGTTGTTGTTCCACACTGCTGGATTTATTGTCCATTATTTCTGCATGGCTCATGCCCACAGCACTGACCTGTCACAGGCACCTCCTTTGGCACCTTGTGTCTGGAATTGTGGCTTTCCAGGTGTGTTCCTTGCTCCTTCACTCTTTGTGTGCTCCAGGCTGTGTCACCACTCATCCCCTCAGCCAGAATCAGTCAGAGAAACCTGGAACCACAGAAACAATGGGACATTAAACATCTGATTTATTCGATATGAAATATCAACTTTAATAACACAACTGTCAGGGAGCAGGAGGAGATTCTGAGCTGTGCTGGGAGCAGCCTGGGGCAGTGAAAAGTGTCCCTGCCATGGCAGGGGTGGCACTGGATGGGCTTTGAGGTCCTTCCCACCCAAACCAGCCTGTGAGTCCATGATGTCAACAAAAAAAAAAAAATCCCTCAATCCTCTCCAAATTAATCATTTTTGTAGCTCCCAGTGTGGCCAAAAGTGCAATGGCTGAAGTAGAAATTGCAGCTTGTCTGGGAGCTGTGGCTGCCAAATTTCTGCTTTTGATACAGTATAATGTCAGTTTATGTGTGCATCATACAGCTTTTATAAATAGTAATGTAATATATAATATTAAATATGTAATATATATAATATATATAATATATTATTATAATATATATATAATATCTCAGCATTTCAACTTTCACAGTCTCTATTATGCTAAAGTCTTTTTCATGCAAATAACTCAGAAAATGGTGTGACATAATTAGGGGATTTCCCACATTCAGGGACTGTCTTATCTGAAAGACAAGATAACACTGAGAAAAGAAAAATTCATTGATCCTCCTTATCAGGGAGTGAAAATACAACGGGATGGAATCACAAGAAGAAATAAAATATATTAGTTTGATCTACAAGGTGGCATGAAGACAAGTTAAAGGTTAAAACCAAGAAGAAGGACATCTAAACTCAAAGGAATGTTTGAATATGTAGAAACTCTTAGGAATATGTAGAAACTCTTAGGAATATGCATTTACCCCCTGTATTTTAACAGTATATAAAGAACATGGTTTTTAATTAACACTGTGCTTTTGGCAAATAGCCAAGCAGCCAGTGCTGGATTTTATCCCTTAATTAACTTTTATAAATATTTTAAATAGTGAGCTGGGTTTCTCACATGGGGAATGGGGGAAACTGAGGCAGGGCTGGTGTGAGGGGGAATGGGGACAGGGCAGGGGGGACAGTGCTGATTTTGGAGCTCTCTGGACAGAGTTTAGAAACGCTTTAGAAATGAGACACTGAATTGTTGCACCGGGTGCAACCTGGAGGTTTCCACAAAGCCAGCACAGCAAGGAGCAAAAATTGCAACATTTGTGCACATTTTCATAAAACCAGCCATGCAATGCAGGGCTGCCACCTGCCTAATGCACATTTATTTAGCAACACTCGTTTCTGTGCCCACCTGGGTTCCTTTGGGGGCTCTGGGGAGGCGCCCCCGTTCCATTTTAAACAAAATTTACCAAAGGTTTGGTGCCAAGCAAGACTTGTCTGCTGCCCTGGGCTTGTTAACCACATCCACTCTAATATTTACATCATGTGGCTCCAGCCAGGTGACAGGAGACACGGCAGGTGACAAGAGACACTGTGAAAAATGTGTATTTTATGATTGGATTTTTGCAAATATTAAAATGAATATTATATGTGTTATGTTAGAAAGTTATGCTGTATTAGTTTAGTAGTGTGTTAAACATGGTTTAGGTTATAACAATGTTAAAATGGAAACTATGCTATGTAAGATACTTATTTTAAAGAGGGGAATGAGGAACTCTCACTGAGCTGGAAGCCACAGGACACCTAAATCTTTCAGAGAAAGTGAATTTATTGCTCCCTTATCAGAAGAAATGAACTTCTTCCTGCCTTGCTCAGCCCTGGAGGAAGAAGTTAGGATTCAGAGGAAGAAGCTGACACTGACCAGGCAGAATCCTGTGTTTGAATGGAATTTATGCATCATGGATGAGGTGTATGAATATGCAACAGGTTTTTGTTTTTAAGGGTTAATCCTCTGTTAACGTGGGTCCTTTTTTGGGTTTATTTTGCCCAGAAAAAGGTACCTGGACTGTCTGTAACTCTTTGTTTGTATTGTCTCATATTGTCCTAATCCAAATTGTCCACATTATTATTACTCTAATTATATTACTATTTTATAACCATTTTATTACTGCTAAACTTTTAACATCTTAAAAACAACTGATTGGCGTTTTTTACAGACACCACTCAACAGGAAGACCCCGACTGTTCGCCAAAGGCCGTCTGAGTGAGCTCAGGCTCCCTCCTTGAGGCTGTTCCAACCACAGCCAAGACTCCGTTTCACAACCCCCTGCCCATTCTCCAGGACTCCCTGGGCGAATTGTTCGCTATTTCCGACTCTTGAGGCGCCACCATCGGTGTCACTGCGGAGCTGGTGGGCACCGGGCGCTGAGGGCGCGGCTGAGGCTCTGAGGGAGCCGCCGCCATCTTTATCACTCAGACA
>NW_005054639.1:136933-140501 GCF_000277835.1 Geospiza fortis | reverse complement strand
GGGGGGGTTATCGTGACCCGGGCTCCGGTTGCTCCGTGCTTCCTGGCAGGGATTGCCCCGGGAAGCGGCGTGGGGAGGGATTGCCGCTTGCATTTGCTGCGGCGAGCGAGGGTGGAAGTCAGAGCCGCCAGCAAGTGAGAGGCACAGGGCGTTTTTCGGTGTTTGCGGGGTTTTTCGGTGTTTGCGGTGCTTTCCGTGCAGCTGGACACGCTCAGGTGCTGAGCTGCCCCAGGTCAGGCAGAGCTGCACATACTAAAAAGTGAATTTTTGTCTCCCGGTGTCCCAGCGGGGCCGGGTTTGTCGCTGTCCTGTCGCTGGCCGTCCCTGTGAGGGCCGGGCACGGAGGGTGGAGAAAAGGGAAGTTCGGAATATGGGACGGGAATGAGAGAGGAAACTCCACAGGCGCGAAACGCTGAGCTCTGAGAGCTCTGCTCGCCCTTCCCAGGTCGGGATAAATCCCCCTCGCGGAGAGGGGGAGGAGCTGGGGCGCTGGGAACCCTCCTGGAAGAGGGATCTGTTCAAACAAGACTTGAAAAGGCTGGCTGGGGAGCAAATGTAAATAGAAACCTGCGGCTGAGACTTGCAAGGGATATTTTAATAAATAAATTCACTTGGACCTCGTGTTTACAGCTTGAAAGGCATCAGAGTAGCTGCTGTGTTCAGGAGATGCAGTGCAGGTGGAGATTTTTAAGAAATAATTGGCTGGCTTGCAGGAAGTTGCTCTCCATGTGTTTTTGTGTGTAATTTTAACAGTTTCTTTTGGAAGAGCAGTGGCAGGGTCTCCAGTGGAGGGTTGAGGTGGGATCAGCTCTTTTCCAGCCTCTCAGCACTGCTGTCCATCCACTGAGCCCCTCCAGAATCCACTTAAGGGCTGAACTTACTCTCCACTGAGCCCTGTCACCCCTGCAGGCTGCACCTTGCCCAGAGCCAGGAGAAAGGGGGAGAGGATGAGCCAATCCCTGCCAAAAGCCCAGCTCTGGCAAAGCTGTGTGCTCAGCAGCACTGCCAGAGGACTCTGGTCAAACTCCAGCTCCAGTGTCCCCGAGGTTTGGCTGAGTTTTGGGGCAGAAATCCTGGCTGGGGTTCTTGTTGTGCGCTGGGCTTGGAGGGAAGGTTGTACAGCTGTGCTGGGGAAGGGAAGAGCTCTCAGGTGCCTTGTCCTTCTGCTTTTGGAAGGTGACATAAAACTGTCCCCGAGCTCAGGAATGTCTCCAGGTGTCCCCTCTGTGTGGAGGTTCCTTCACTGAGCTCTGGGGTGACCCCAAGAGTCCCTGGGCTGCAGGGGCTGGGCCTGGGGCTCTGCTTGTCCCAGGATCAGATCATCCAGCTTGGAAAAACCTTCCCAGTGCCAGCTGTGCCCAATGCCCACCTTGTCCCCAGCCCAGGGCACTCAGTGCCACATCCAGGTGACACCTGCAGGGATGGGCACTGCAAACCTCCCTGGGCAGCCCCTGCCAAGGCCTGAGCACCCTTTCCATGCAGAAATTCCTCCTGGTGTCCACCCTGAGCCTGCCCTGGCCCAGCCTGAGGCCATTTCCCCTTGGCCTGTCCCTGTTCCCTGGGAGCAGAGCCCGACCCCCCCTGGCTGTCCCCTCCTGGCAGGGACTTGTGCAGAGCCACAAGGTCCCCCCTGAGCCTCCTTTGCTCCAGGCTGAGCCCCTTCCCAGCTCCCTCAGCTGCTCCTCACAGACCTGGCTCTCCAGGCAAGCTTGTCCCGGGGAACTCCCCAGCCCCCTGCAGAGCAGCCTCAGGTCATCCCAGCTGCATTTTCTGTTCCCCTGTGCCTCCTCCCCTGCTCTCTCACCTCTGCCCTGCTGCTCACAGGTGGCTGAGGCAGCTAAACCAGCAAAAACCTTGTTTTTTTTTTAACTAACTTCTGGTGCTGATCTGTTCTTGTTCCACTTTAGTCCTCCAGGCCAGGAGTTTGGGGTTAGGTCTCCTCCAGCTCTGGAGTACACTGAGGTGATTTATTCTTGAATTAACTGAATGCATTGGAGCAGCTCCGAGGTGGGACATGGCAGTGGAAGGAGGGAATTCCATGGAACTGCTTTGCAGAGCTCTGGGGCTGCTCACTGGGGCAGCGGGAGGTGAGGGAAGGTCCCCAGGAGGGCAGGAAGTCACTATTGATAAACAGCTTGCTCTCATTTCCTGCCTTGCTCTGCAGCTGCACTGAGCTGGGAGCAGCTGCTGCTCCTGCTGGGACAGGGCTGGGGTCCCTGCAGCTCCAAACCCCCCTGCAGGAGGGGGAAAAGCTGCTGCTGGGAGTTCAGAGGGTGGGCAGCACACAGATTGTGTTCAGGCTGTGCCAGGGCTGGGGATGTGCCAGGTTCAGGTTGTGATCCTGCACCCAGAGCTGTGCCAGGCTCAGGCTCAGGGTCCTGCACCCAGAGCTGTGCCAGGCTCAGGCTCAGGGTCCTGCACCCAGAGCTGTGCCAGGCTCAGGCTCAGGGTCCTGCACCCAGACCTGGGCCAGGATCAGGCTGAGGATCAGGTTCCTGCACCCAGAGCTGTCCCAGGATCAGGGTCCTGCAGCCAGAGCTGTGCCAGGATCAGGTTCCTGCACCCAGAGCTGTCCCAGGATCAGGGTCCTGCAGCCAGAGCTGTGCCAGGATCAGGTTCCTGCACCCAGAGCTGTCCCAGGATCAGGGTCCTGCAGCCAGAGCTGTGCCAGGATCAGGGTCCTGCAGCCAGAGCTGTGCCAGGATCAGGATCCTGCACCCAGAGCTGTGCCAGGCTCAGGATCCTGCACCCAGAGCTGTGCCAGGCTCAGGGTCCTGCACCCAGAGCTGTGCCAGGATCAGGATCCTGCAGCCAGAGCTGTGCCAGGATCAGGATCCTGCACCCAGAGCTGTGCCAGGCTGTGTGTGCACAGCCAGGGGGATGCCAAGGCTGTGCCCAAGCCCAGGGCCCTGCTCTGGCAGCCCAGGGTCATCAGAGAGCTGGCACTGCTGCCTGGGCACCCAGTACTGGCAGGGAGGGTGACTCGGGGCTAGGACTGGCTTTAGTCTTGCCTGGAATGTTTGTCCTGCTGCCTCCCACACCCCCAGGGCAGGGGGATTGTGCCCCTGTGCCCAGGTGAGAGCCCACCTGCCCTGGGCATTCCAACAGCACAAGGACCTGGAGCTGCTGCAGAGAGCCCAGAGGAGCCCTGGAGCCAGGCTGGGAGAGCTGGGGGTGCTCACCTGGAGAGGAGAAGGATCCAGGGAGAGCTCAGAGCCCCTGGCAGGGCCTAAAGGGGCTCCAGGAGAGCTGCACAGGGACTGGGGACAAGGCATGGAGGGACAGACACAGGGAATGGCTCCCACTGCCAGAGGGCAGGGCTGGAGGGGATCCTGGGAATTGGGAATTGTTCCCTGGCAGGGTGGGCAGGCCCTGGCACAGGGTGCCCATGATCCCTCAGGTTTGGCTTTTCTATTTTTCACATCCTGTGCTGCTTTAGTGGGTGGGTCTGGGTTTCATATCAGGGGATGGTGAGCTCTGTGCACAGAGCAGGGAGACAAAACAATTCCTGCTCCAGCTGGGCACCAAGGAGAAAGGATCCAAATCTCAGGCCCAAGAGCACAAACAG
>NW_005054639.1:122590-136611 GCF_000277835.1 Geospiza fortis | reverse complement strand
CCCAGAGCAGCTGGGGCTGCCCCTGGATCCCTGGCAGTGCCCAGGGCCAGGCTGGACACTGGGACACCCTGGGACAGTGTGAGGTGTCCCTGCCATGGCAGGGGTGGCACTGGGTGAGGTTTAGTGTCTCTTCCAACCCCAACCATCCTGGCATTCTCAAGCACACAGCTGCAGCACTGCCCCTCACAAAAGGGTCACCTCAGTGCTTTGTGTCCAAACAAGTGCCCATCTCCCCCACAGCCCCAGCCCCTCAGCACTGCAGTGTGCTGCAGCAGGAGAAAACCTTTTCCTCAGGTCACCCACGGGGACTTCCCCCAAAAAACCAACCCCAAATCCCTCCAGCCTCAGCCCACTCCAGCTCCCACCTCCCTCCCCACGCACAAAGCACCACAGCAGCCTGGCCGGGCCTTCCAGCCAGGAATGGCATGGGGACAGGTCCCTGTGGCACCACCACAGGGCCAGCAGGGCAGAGCAGGGACAGCAGGGAGCACTCTGCTCTGCCCCTCCCCTCTCTGAGGAAGCTGCAGCCTGGGGACTGTGCTGAACACGGCGACAGGAACAGCAGCAGCTCCAGGGCTGAGCAGCCAGAGCACCCCAGAGAGCTCTCTGTGCCATCTCTGCTGCCAACCCCAGTCCTGGCAGCAGTGGAACCAGGGCAGCTCCAACCCCAGCCCCACTGGGCACCACTGTGGTGACCAGGGAATGCTTTGGGGGGAAAACAACATCACAGCTCACCCAGCTCCATGGCAGGGACACTGCCACTGTCCCAACCCCAGTGTCCATCCTGGCCCTGGGCACTGCCAGGGATCCAGGGGCAGCCCCAGCTGCTCTGGGTGATGCCTTGGGAAGGCTGAGCTGGAGCAGAGGCTGCACAGAGCTAAAGAATAAAGCAGGGATTGATTCAAAGCATCTCCTGCATGGATCCACCCTGGGCAGCACAAGAGCCCAGCCAGGGCTGCACCCAAGATGAACCAAAATGGCCCCAAAATGAACCCAAGATGAACCAAAATGGTCCCAAAATGCGCAGCCAGGCACGGGGTCTGTCACTGGGATCAGTTCTGCTCCATTTGCATCTTGCAGTTCATTGTCCAGTTACAGCTTTAGATTATCTAGTCCCATCCTTCTTGTTTTTCTCTCTTCTGTTTGTGCTCTTGGGCCTGAGATTTGGATCCTTTCTCCTTGGTGCCCAGCTGGAGCAGGAATTGTTTTGTCTCCCTGCTCTGTGCACAGAGCTCACCATCCCCTGATATGAAACTCAGTCCCACCCACTAAAGCAGCACAGAATGTGAAAAATATTAAAGCTAAACCTGAGGCACCCTGTGCCAGGGCCTGCCCACCTTCCCAGGGAACAATTCCCAATTCCCAAGATCCCACCCAGCCCTGCCCTCTGGCAGTGGGAGCCATTCCCTGGCTCCTCCTGCTCCATCCCCTGTAAATTCGCTCTCTGCATCTTTCTTGTCCACCCCTTCAGGCCCTGCAGGGCCACCCTGAGGTCACCCTGGAGCTTCCCTTGTGCAGGGGAACAATCCCAGCTCTCGCAGCCTTTCCTCCAGCAGAGCTGCTCCATCCTCTGATCACCTTGGTGCCTCCTGTTCTCCAAAGCTCTCTCTCCTCCCTGATTGTTCCTGGCAAATGTCTGGAGGCTGCTGTGGAGCCCAGCAGGCTCCTCCTGGAGAGCCTGGCAAGGTTTGTCACATCTCAGGGAGGTGTTGCACAAGGTGCTGCAGCAGAAGGTTCAGGGATTAATCCCAGCTTGCAGAATGAGCTGATACCTGGAGCTGGTGAAGTCTTCCTGTTTGTTTTGTTTTGTTTTGTTTTTCCTGGAGGGAATTGTTTGTTGCTCTGTTGGGCTTTCTGGTGGCGCTCTGTTTTGTTTTTAAGGCCCTGGGGATTATCACAGCTCCTTCCCTGTTCCCAGGCTGTGGCCAGGGATGAATTTCCAAGGCAGACACAGAGCTGAGGTTGAGGGCTGCTCTGTCCCAGCTGGAAAATGCCTTTGCAGAGGTTTCTGAAGGACAGGGCAGGTGGTGGCCACAGCTCTGGGGACTGAGGCACTGTCTGGTGTCCTCCCAGCCCGTGACACAGCTCTGTGGCTGCTGCCAGGGAATCACCTTGGCACCGCTTCCAGGGAAACAGCTCCTGGCTGGGCAGGGCTTGGCACACACCCTGTCACACGTCCATGGAGAAGGGCACTTTGCTTCACTCCTCACTCACACACATCCCCAGGCAGCTGCAGCTCTTGGATGGATTTTTCCTGAATTTTTTTTCAAGTTATTCTTGAAGGATTTCTGTGCTGGGGCACCTCCAGTGCTGGGGGCAGCTCTGGGCCCCTCCTGCCAGGACAGACCTGCAGGGGCTGCAGCGTGTCCAGGGAAGGGAACGGAGCTGGGGAGGGAATGGAGCCCCAGGAGGGGCTGAGGGAGCTGGGAAGGGGCTCAGCCTGGAGCAAAGGAGGCTCAGGGGGGACCTTGTGGCTCTGCACAAGTCCCTGCCAGGAGGGCACAGCCAGGGGGGGTCGGGCTCTGCTCCCAGGGAACAGGGACAGGCCAAGGGGAAATGGCCTCAGGCTGGGCCAGGGCAGGCTCAGGGTGGACACCAGGAGGAATTTCTGCATGGAAAGGGTGCTCAGGCCTTGGCAGGGGCTGCCCAGGGAGGTTTGCAGTGCCCATCCCTGCAGGTGTCACCTGGATGTGGCACTGAGTGCCCTGGGCTGGGGACAAGGTGGGCATTGGGCACAGCGGGCACTGGATGGGCTGGAGGGATTTTCCTGCCTCAGGGATCCTGGGATTCTGTCACTTCCCAGTAAAGCCAGATTGCAGCTGTGGGCTCAGCTTCATCCTCTGACACCTGCACTTCTGCTTCTGGGAGTTGTAGTGAGCTGAAATCTGCTTTAAGCTCATCCTGGGCATCTCTAACACACAAATGGAGGCTTAAAAACGGTTCCTGTGTGGACCCAGAACTTGTGCAGGATGAGGGGGAAGTGTAATCCCCTCTAATGGCTGCAGCAAACCAGCAGACTACAAAATCCTCCTTCCAGTCACAATAATCCCATTATTGGCCTGCTGTTTGAAACACTAATTTCCAAGTTCCTTTGCTCCTGCTGGGAATTTTAACCTCTTGAAGGGCTCTGAGTTGCTGCAGATGCCCCCCCTGCAGCTGTGGCTGTGCAGGTGGTTGCTGGGGCTCAGTGGGGCCCATTTTTCATAGGTGGGGCTGCTTTGATTGTAATTACAAGTCCAATTAGCAGCACAGCGCTTCAGCAGCTGCCCCAGGGCCTGGCTCTGGGCTTGGCAGGGCTGCCCACCTTTCCCAGGGTGTCAGAGCAGCTGGAAAAGCCTGGAATGTGCAGAGCAGGGTGTGTGAGGAGCTGGGGGAACAGGGAGGGGTGGCTGTGCCAGGAGGGGAGCCCCCAGGTGTGCCCCCAGTGCCTCTCCCAGCACGATGCCATGCTGTGAAAATTCAAATTGCCAGGTGGAGATGTGGGCAGCTCTTCACCTCTGCTGTGCTCCAGGAGAGAAATTCAGTGCTGGTGAGGGATCCCAAAGATATTCCCTGTATTCCATGGAGTCACAGAGCAGTTTGGGTTGGAAAGGAGTTTAAATCTGACCTCATGCAATGGCAGGGGCAGCTTCCACTGTCCCAGGGTGCTCCAGCCCCAGTGTCCAACCTGGCCTTGGGCAATTCCAGGGGCAGCCCCAGCTGCTCTGGGAATTCCATCCCAGCCCCTCCCCACCTTCAAAGGGAGCAATTTCCTTGTTTAGAGCCATAAATGTGCTCTAAATGTAGGTGTGGATTTTACCATGGAGCTCAGCCACGCTTTGGCTTGGTCTGTCTTGTGAGAAACGCTATTCACTTCTAAAAAATTTAAAAGGTTTATTAAAACCGTATCAAAAATACAACAGCAGACTGAATAGAGAAAATAGGCACTGGGAGCAGAGGATTTTTCCCACCATGTCCTCACCTACACATTGGGGTTTTGCTTTTTAACCCTTTAGTCCCTGCCAAAGTTGTGTCCATTCATTGACTCCTTTTTGTTGTCCAGTGGTGGAGTTTAAATCCTTAAGTCCTGATTGGAGGTCAGGTACTGCCATAGTGACAATCCCACCCTCCCAAATTCCCAAACCCAGGGCACCCCTATCAAAGTTTGGTTCATGGGATTTGGGCAGGGAGGGTAAAACATAATGATAAATCTATTAAAGTTCTCCTAACATATGTACATTATATTTACCTTTTAATTGTGAGTCAGCCATGGCATCCCTCATCTGTCACATCCTAGTTCATGGGATTTGGGCACTGGGGGTAAAAGATAACTATAAAATTTCTCCTAACATGTATACATGATATTTACCTTTTAATTGTGAGAGTCAGCCATGGCATTACTCACAGTCTGGTTCCTGTGATTTGGGCAGGGGGGGTAAGACAAATCTATAAAACTTCTCCTAACATGCATACAGGATATTTATCTTTTAATTGTGAGAGTCTCCATGGCATTGCTCATCTGTTACAGTTTGTTTCATATGATTTGGGCAGGGGGTAAAAGATAACTACAAATCTATAAAGATTCTCCTAACATGCATACATGATAATTGTGAGAATCTCCATGGCATCACTCATCTGTGACAGCCTGGTTCATGGGATTTGGGCATTCGGGGTAAAACAAAATGATAAATCTACAAAACTTCTCCTAACATATGTACAGGATATTTACCTTTTAATTGTGAGAGTCACCCATGGCATCACTCATCTGTCACATCCTAGTTCATAGGATTTGGGCAGGTGGGGTAAAAGATTACAGGATATTTACCTTTTAATTGTGAGTCACCCATGGCATTGCTCATCTATCAAAGTTTGGTTCATGGGATTTGGGCAGGGGGGTAAAACGTAACTATAAATCTGTAAAATTTCTCCTACTATGCCCATGGCATCACTCATCTGTCACATCCTAGTTCATAGGATTTGGGCAGGTGGGGTAAAAGATAACTATAAATATAAAACTTCTAACATATATACATGATATTTACCTTTTAATTGTGAATCAACCATGGCATCCCTCATCTGTCACCGTCTGGTTCATGGGATTTGGGCAGGGGGGGTAAAACATAATGATAAATCTATAAAACTTCTCCTAACATGCATACGTGAAATTTAGCTTTTAATTGTGAGAGTCACCCATGGCATCACTCATCTGGTTCATGGGATTTTTGCAGGGGGATTTTGGAGCTGCTGCAGCCCTGGGGCAGCTCCTCCTGCTCAGGCTGTGCTCTCCTCCCCAGGCAGCTCAGCCCTGCCCCTGGGCATTGCAGGGCAAGGTTTTTGCACTGTAAAACCCCAAATCAGGGATGTTTCCTGGTGTAAAACCCCAGGGTTGGTTTGGGTTGGAGGGACCTGAGGGATCACCATGTGCCACCCCCTTTGCAGCAGCTGCAGGAGGTGGATCTGGTGGCTGCAGTAACAACTCTGGTGGCTGGGACAAATAAATCAAATAAATCAGCTTCTGTTAAATGTGCTTGGATGTGCTCTCAGGGGGTTTTGTGATTTCCTCTGCCATATCTCATTGGCAGGGCCAGAAGTGATTCTTTGGCTGTATCCAAGTCCTGTTCCCTTATTGTCTTTCTCCTGAGCTCTGTCCATTCTGTCATGGAATGGTTCTCAGTTCTGTCCAGTCTCTCATAGAATGGTTCTGAATTCTGTCCAGTGTATCATGGAATGTTTTGAGTTCTGGCCAATGGAATGGTTCTGAGTTCTGTCCAATATTTCATGGAATGGTTTGGAGTTCTGTCCAATGTCTCATGGAATGGTTCTGAGTTCTGTCCAGTCTCTCATGGAATAGTTTTGAGTTCTGGCCAATATTTCATGGAATGGTTTGGAGTTCTGTCCAATATTTCATGAAATGGTTTTAAGTTCTATCTGGTCTCTCATGAACTGGTTTTTGAGTTCTGTCAAATATTTCATGGAGTGGTCGTGAGCTCTGTCCAGTCTCTCATGGAATAGTTTTGAGTTCTGTCCAGTATTTCATGGAATGGTTTTGAGTTCTGTCCAATCTCATGGAATAGTTTTGAGTTCTGTCCAATATTTCATGGAATGGTTTTGAGCTCCCTTTGGAGAGTGTTGGGGTTCAAGGAGGTTCAGCTTTCTCCTTCATCCTGCTCTCATGTGCTTGCATCCGATTCTTCATCAAAAGCAGAAAAATCATTGTGTCATTTCTGGCTCTGGTAGTCCTGGGGTTGTTTTTTCCCGTGGCATGTTTATGAAAAGAGGGAAATTCAAATTGTGCAGCCCCTAGGGTGGTACAGGCTGAAATGATGTTGTGAAAATTCAAATTGTGCAGTGTGGCCCAGGCTGAGATGATGTGAAAATTCAAATTATGCAGACTCCTGTGTGGCCCAGGCTGAGATGCTGATGTGAAAATTCAAATTGTGCAGCCCCCAGTGTGGCCTGGTCCTGACCTGCAGCTGCTCCCAGGCACACCAGAATGCTTGAGATGTAGATTTGCTTTTTCTATGATTTTCAGTTTTTCTGCTTCTCTGGGTCTGTTTGGAGGAGTAAGAATGGAGGGCAAAGAGTGTTGGAGTCCTGGATGCTGAGAATTTTAAATTTTCTGTGCTGAAGGGCACAGACCCACAAGAAAATACTGTATTTGACCTGAAGCCATAGAAAAAGCTTCAAAAATTAATTAATAACACTAAAATTATGAGTGTATAATTTGATTAAAAGTGTATAACATCACTAAGCTAAAAACTTTAAAATATAATAATATATAAAAAACAAAATAAAAATTTTAAAACAAAAACTAATCCTTCATAAGTTTAAATAATATTTTACAATTAGACAAAAAACCCCGCATTACAAACTTTTAAGTGATGAATTCTTAAGGCAAAAATAAAAATAATTTAAATATCATTTCTTAATTAAATAGTTTAACCTTGAAATCCTTATAACAAAAAATAGTGAACCATTTTATTTAACCCTTGGTGGAGTCCCCATCCCTGGGTGTGTTTGACAAAGCCTGGATGTGGCACTGGGGGCCAGGGTTGAGTTGAGCTGTTGGGGCTGGGTTGGACTCAGTGATCTTCAAGGTCTCTTCCAACCCAGTGATTCTGGGAATTCTGGGAATTGGGACACGCAGGACAGATGTTGGGACACGCAGGACAGATGTTGGGACACGCAGGACAGATGTTGGGACACACAGGACAGGTGTTGGGACACACAGGACAGATGTTGGGACACGCAGGACAGGTGTTGGGACACGCAGGACGGGTGTTGGGACACGCAGGACGGGTGTTGGGACACGCAGGACAGGTGTTGGGACACGCAGGACAGGTGTTGGACACGCAGGACAGATGTTGGGACACGCAGGACAGATGTTGGACACACAGGACAGGTGTTGGGACACGCAGGACAGATGTTGAGATGCTGGGTTATTGGGACAGTCAACCCTGAGTCATTTTATCTTTTGTCTTTTTCTGACTGCCCCTTGTAAAAATAAACCTCTGTATTAAAATTTTTCCGTTTTAAATGGAAATTTAAAAATTACAATTTCCCCACACTCCACTGAATTTGTGATTTGCTCGCTGTCACTGGGTTTAAGGTGAAAAACCTTTGATTGACATCTACTGAGTGACTCTGTCAGGGGATCCATGCTGGAATAGTGGTGACAAATGGCTCAGGCTTGAATTTGCTTCGCAGTAACTTCCTGAGGAAGGCCAAACCTTCGCTGCCACCTGGCCAAGGTTTGGCACAAGGTGGCACAAACCCAGCCAGGCTGCTTCCCTGAACTCCCAGGGAAAAGCCAGGAGCTTTTCTGGAGAAGGGCAGCAGAGCTGGTAAGGGATCAGGAGCACAAAGAGGGGCTGAGCTTGTTTAGCCTGCAGGTTGTTGTTGTTGTTATTATTATTATTATTATTATTATTATTATTATTATTATTATTACTTTTTACTGCCTGAAAGAAGGCTGTCAAAAGGTGAGTTTTGGTCTCTTCTCCCAGCTAGAGGACAAGAGGAAATGCCATCTTGTTGCTCAAGGGAAGGTTTAAGATTGAATAGCAGGAAAAATTTCACGCAGAAATGATTGCTGAGCATTGGAACAGGATGCCCAGGGAAGTGATGGAGTGACCATTCCTGAAAGAATTAAAAAGACATAAATGTGCCTGTTAGGGACACAGTTTAGTGGTGGACTTGACAGTGATTAATAAAAATATCATACACACAAATATTTTATAATTTTTAAGATTTCTGACATTTGGAAATGTCTTATTTTATTTTCTTGTTTCTTTCTTACTTTCTTTCTTGCTTTCTTTCTTGCTTTCTTTCTTGCTTTCTTTCTTGCTTTCTCTACACAAATGACTCAATGTTTCTTGGTTATTTGTGGACATCACACCAGGGAAAATAAAATGGAAAGAGACTGGGCTCCAACATGTACATGTTTTCTGAATGGGAGAAACATTTGGTTTGTCCCAAATGCCTGAATGTCCCCTCAGGCACTGAGCTCCTTGTGGGGTGTCCAGGGTGTCCTGATGGGGCTGGAGGGGCACCCACAGCCGTGGCACAGCTCCTTCCCCAGGCTGCACCACCACCTGTGCCAGGATGAGGGACTGATCCCAGCCCAAAACAGCATCACCTCCTCCTTTAATGAAGAAAAGCTTCATGGAGGAGTTTGCCAAGCAGCTCCACACCCTCGTGGGCACTGCATTTCCCAACATCTGTCCTGTGTGTCCCAGCATCTGTCCTGTGTGTCCCAACATCCCAGCATCTGTCCTATGTGTCCCAGCATCTGTCCTGTGTGTCCCAGCATTTGTCCTGTGTGTCCCAACATCTGTCCTGTGTGTCCCAACATCCCAGCATCTGTCCTATGTGTCCCAACATCTGTCCTGTGTGTCCCAGCATCTGTCCTGTGTGTCCCAGCATCCCAGCATCTGTCCTATGTGTCCCAACATCTGTCTGTGTGTCCCAACATCTGTCTGTGTGTCCCAACAGCCCAACATCTGTCCTTTGTGTCCCAACATCCCAACATCTGTCCTGTGTGTCCCAACATCTGTCCTGTGTGTCCCAACATCTGTCTGTGTGTCCCAACATCCCAACATCTGTCCTGTTCCCTCTCTGCTCTCCACCTTCATCCCCAGGAACTGGCCAGCTGGGAAATGGTGACATTGGGACAATGGTGACAGTGGTGACAATGGGAAATTATGACAGTGGGAAATGGTGACAATGGGACAACAGGAAATGATGACATTGGGATAGTGGGGAATGATGACATTGGGACAGTGGTGACAATGGTGACAATGGGGAATGATGACATTGGGAAATGGTGACATTGGGACAGTGGTGGCACTGGGAAATGGTGACATCGGGACAGTGGGACAGTGGTGACAGTGGGACAGTGTTGACAATGGGAAATGGTGACATTGGGACAATGTTGACAATATAAAATGGTGACACTGAGACAGTGGTGACATTGGGACAGTGGTAACAATGGGAAATGGTGACAATGGGAAATAGTGACATTGGGACAGCAGTGACAATGGGAAATAGTGATATTGGGACAGTGGTGACAATGGGAAATAGTGATATTGGGACAGTGGTGACAATGGGAAATGGTGACAATGGTGACAGTGGGACAATGGTGACAATGGGAAGTGGTGACATTGTGACAGTAGTGACAATGGAAGATGGTGACATTGGGACAATGTTGACAATATAAAATGGTGACATTGTGACAATGGGAGATGGTGACAGGGGTGACAATGGGAAATGGTGACATTGTGACAATGGGAAATGGTGACACTGACAGTGGTGACAATGGGAGATGCTCCAGCCCTGTGCCAGCTCCATGGCTGAAGGCAGGCGCTGCTGCAGGGCTGCAGCTCAAACATGAATTTAATCCCAGAATGGACAGCTCAGTGTGCTGCAGTGCTGCAGGTCTGCTTTGTGTGAACCCTGAATTCCTGAGCTGTGGGGGGCAGCCTCAGTGGACAGCCAGGAGTGGTGCAGGTCTGTCTTAGGAATAATAATTACAACTGATAATTATCTCTTGCTGGTAATTGTCGCTATAGGACACGAAATAAAACAACACCAACACCGGAACCTCCAAGGTAAAAAGGAGGGCAGTTTATTTTCTGACTCCAACATTTATAGATTCTCAAAAGTGACCCTGGATTGGAGGGTGACAGTGCCACCTCTCCAGTGACACTGGACAAACCAACAGTCCATCAAATGTCTCCTCCTGCAGAAAAGAATGTAAAACAAGGAGTTATTTACAGAAAGTGTGTGAGAAAGTTCCTTACAAGAATGTAAACATCAGAAGGCTTTGAAGAGCTTAGAAGAACAGAGTGACAGATAATTCACTTTTAGATCCCCTGTACAACCTTCTCAAACCCTCAGTGGTGGCACAGAGGGTTTTTTTGGGAAAGGCCACCCTGTTAGTCCCCACAACAGACACAAATCCCTCTCCCACCTCATCCCCACGTTGTTCCTGGTGTTGTACTTCAGTGCCACCTCGGAGATGCTGTTCCAGTTGAGCTGCTGGGCTGAACTCAGGGATGTGAATTCAGGGATGTGAATTCAAGGATGTGAGTTCAAGGATATGAATTCAGGGCTGTGAATTCAAGGGTGTGAATTCGTGGATGTGAATTTAGGGATGTGAATTCAGGGATGTGAATGCAGGGTTGTTAATACAGTGTTGTGAATTCAGGGATGTGAAATCAAGAATGTGAATTCAGGGATGTGAATTCAGGGATGTGAGTTCAGGGATGTGAGTTCAGTGGTGTGAATTCGTGGATGTGAATTTAGGGGTGTGAATTCAGGGATGTGAATTCGTGGATGTGAATTCAGGGGTGTGAATTCAGGGATGTGAATTCGGGAATGTGAATTCAGGGATGTGAATTCGGGAATGTGAATTCAGGGATGTGAATTCGGGAATGTGAATTCAGGGATGTGAATTCGGGAATGTGAATTCAGGGATGTGAATTCGGGAATGTGAATTCAGGGATGTGAATTCGGGAATGTGAATTCAGGGATGTGAATTCGGGAATGTGAATTTATGGATGTGAATTCAGGGGTGTGAATTCAGGGATGTGAATTCGGGAATGTGAATTCAGGGATGTGAATTCGGGAATGTGAATTCAGGGATGTGAATTCGGGAATGTGAATTCAGGGATGTGAATTCGGGAATGTGAATTCAGGGATGTGAATTCGGGAATGTGAATTCAGGGATGTGAATTCGGGAATGTGAATTTATGGATGTGAATTCAGGGGTGTGAATTCAGGGATGTGAATTCAGGGATTTAAGCTCCCAGGCCAGAAGCTTTGAGTGCTTTTCTAGGGCGTCACTCCTGCTTTTCCCCACAAAAATCCACGCTAGCCAGCAAACCTCTCCTGGCCTTTGGGGCTGGTGTAACCCTGTTGGGATTCTTTCAAACTGAGGAGTTGGGCTGGATTCCTGTGGGTCTCTTCCAGCTCAGGATATCCTGTGATTCTCTGGAGCTGTTTGTTCTCCACTTAGAGCTGGGCTTGTCCAGTAGCTGGAGGAGGTTTGGAAGCTGGTGGGAGCTCAGGGCAGTTTCAGAATGGTCATGGAGTCTTTTGGTTGGACAAGTTTTCCACTGATCCAGAAATGTTCTGTTTGGAGAAGCACCTCAGTGTCCTTGTAGAGAGATACTGGAAATGAAACATCAGAAATGCAGAAAGTTTAGAGGGCAGAGATGGATGGGATATTGGGAATTAGGAATTGTTCCCTGGCAGGGTGGGCAGGGTGCCCAGGGCAGCTGTGGCTGCCCCTGGATCCCTGGTAATGCCCAAGGCCAGGCTGGGCGTTGGGGCAGTGAAGGTTGGGCAGGGATGTCCCCAAGGAAGGAGGTGGCTCTGGGGTCTCCCAGCAGGGATGTCCCCAAGGAAGGAGGTGGCTCTGGGGTCTCCCATCTCCCGGATGAGCAGGTACCTGTCCATGTCCTCAAGGAAGGAGGTGGCTCTGGGGTCTCCCAGCAGGGTTGTCCCCAAGGAAAGAGGTGGCTCTGGGATCTCCCAGATGAGCAGGTACCTGTCCATGTCCCCAAGGAGGGAGGTGGCTCTGGAGTCTCCCAGATGAGCAGGTACCTGTCCATGTCCTCAAGGAGGGAGGTGGCTCTGGGATCTCACAGATGAGCAGGTACCTGTCCATGTCCCCAAGGAGGGAGGTGGCTCTGGGATCTCCCAGATGAGCAGGTACCTGTCCATGTCCTCAAGGAAGGAGGTGGCTCTGAGATCTCCCAGATGAGCAGGTACCTGTCCATGTCCCCAAGGAAGGAGGTGGCTCTGGGATCTCCCTCCCCTGCTGCTGCTCCAGCCCCTTGCCAGCAGTGTGCCAGCTCAGTGTGAGATGTGCCCTTCAGTGGCACCTGGCTCCTGATGCCGCAGCATTGTCCATTCCTCCCTGACCTCCTTTCTGCCTAAATCCTGGCCAGCATTTGGCTAATGGGATGAGTGGAGCAGATCCTGCAATCTGGGTCAAGTCCTTCATCCCCCTGGGGCTCCTGTTGTGTTTTCTGGGGGTGACTGAGCAGGAATTTCAACATCCACTTTTTAGGGCTGACCCACTTGTGTGCCAGGCTGGCATTGCAGGGCGATTCCCTGCTGGCAGCAAATGGGCAGCTTCTCCCATTTCCATGGTGGCTGCAGCTGGAATTCCCTCCTGGGAAGGGATGGCTGGACGTGGGGCTGAGGTGGAACCAGATGATCAGGTTTTGCTGCCTGGCTCTGCAGAGCTTCTCTGAGCCAGGTGGGAGCTGCTCAGCTGCTGTGCATTCGTGGATTTAGGAAGTTTAGGTTCTATTTCCAGGAAGGAACCCGAGTGGAAGTGCTGGTTGTGTTTATAACATCAGTTTAAAATCCCTCTTTGCATAAGGGAATAACCAATAGGAAGAATTCCAAAGTGCATTTTTGCCAAAGCTTTCATGGGCTGAGGTTCTCCTTCACATCCAGCCGTGGAGGATCTCTGGATTAAACCTTGATGGGCTGATAAAACCCCCCCCAAACAACCCCAGCCTCTTCAAACACAGGTTTTAATTGTGAGCACTGGCACAGCCCACAGTCAGGTCTATGTGGGCAGCACTTGCATCACTCAGAGCTTTCCTAAATGCAGCAGGAGTGTGGTCAGCTCATCCTGCTGCCCGGGGCACAGCCCAGAGCTGCCCGTGCTGCCCAGCAAGGGGGATGGAAATCCCACACTGAGGGAGGGTTTCAGCTCCCTGGGACAGTGCAGGTGGCCCTGCCATGGCAGGGTGGCACTGGATGGGCTGTAGGGTCCCTTCCCACCCAAACCATTCCAGGATTAATGGTTTTTGTTGACAGTGAGCTTGGCTCAGTTGGTCAGAGCCGAGGTTCCTCTCAGACTCTGTCCTGTGGATTTTATTTCTTTACACACAGTGACTAAAAGTGACTCGGGTGAAAGATCTGATACGGGATTAAAAGGGCAGAGGAGAGGGGAGGAGCTACTTAAGGTGTATCAGTTCCTTAAAGGTGCATCTGTTTTGTTGAGAGTCTCTTTAATCCTGGTTCTTCTGGAGCAGCCTGTGTGGCAGCAGAGCCGTGAACTGCTTGGTTTATCTCGGGAGGCTGAGAACTCTGTGAAACATTTCCCGAAGAGCACAGAGAGGCTGTTAGCAGGGCAGTGCCCCCTGAGCTGGGGCTGGGACCTGCTCTGGCTGTCCCCAGGGCTGGCCTTGCCCAGCACAAGGAGCTTTGATCCAGCCAGGACAGCGGCTGGGGGAGCCACAGGGCCAGGGAGGGTGGGAAAGGCCTCCAGGATCAGGGGGTGCAGCCTAGTGCTGGGGTCTGTGCCCTGTGCTCTGAGGTTGGTGTGCTTTGGGGGTTCAGAGAGCCCTCTGTGTGCTTTGGGGGTTCTAGAACCATCTGTGTGCTTTGGGGGTTCTAGAACCATCTGTGTGCTTTGGGGGTTCTAGAACCATCTGTGTGCTTTGGGGGTTCTAGAACCATCTGTGTGCTTTGGGGGTTCAGAGAGCCATCTGTGTGCTTTGTGGGTTCAGGAATCA
>NW_005054639.1:117018-121881 GCF_000277835.1 Geospiza fortis | reverse complement strand
GGGAAGGGAATGGAGCCCCAGGAGGGGCTGAGGGAGCTGGGAAGGGGCTCAGCCTGGAGCAAAGGAGGCTCAGGGGGGACCTTGTGGCTCTGCACAAGTCCCTGCCAGGAGGGGACAGCCAGGGGGGGTCGGGCTCTGCTCCCAGGGAACAGGGACAGGCCAAGGGGAAATGGCCTCAGGCTGGGCCAGGGCAGGCTCAGGGTGGATGTTGGGAACAATTCCCACCTGGAAAGGGCTGTCCTGCCCTGGCACAGCTGCCCAGGGAGGTTTGCAGTGCCCATCCCTGGAGGGATTTCAAAGCCCTGTGGATGTGGCACTTGGGGACATGGGGCAGTGGTGGCCTTGGCAGTGCTGGCGGATGGGTTGGGCTTGGTGATCTCCAAGGGCTTTTCCAATCTAAAGGATTCTGTGGTTCTGGGAATCTCCTGGAGAGCAGGGACGCCTGGCAGAGCTGGTTGATGTTCCCCTGTGACCTTCCCAGAGCAGCCCAGCAGGGTTTGCAGGGAGCCAGGCGGGGGTGGCCAGAGCTGTGCAGCCTCACCCTGCTGAGCTCAGGCCCTGCTCAGAGCCCTGTGGGCATGGAAGGGTTAACAGCTGGGAGAGGTGCAGGGACAGAAATGGAGCAGCTTTTCTCCCCTCTGCCCTGGCTGAGGTTCCCTGGTGGAACACAACCTTCACTGGGGACAAATTAATCAAAAGTGCTGCTGCTGCTCCAGGCTGAGCCACATGGAGCACGCCAGGGTGGGAAAATTGGGATAACAGTGCCCAGGAGGAAAATGCCCAGGTGGAAAATGCCCAGGTGGAAAATGCCCAGTCAGAGTTTGATGTGGTGGAAATGGCCCTGAGCTCCCTGTGGATGGATCTCACCTTCACTCCTCTCCTGATTTCAGCACCTACAGTGAAAAGCTGAAAGCCCAGATGGAAATGGAGATATCCTCCATTTCCTGGCCCTCCCTGGGCTGCCAGCTTTGGGTGCAGCTCCAGGCTGGTGGCGCAGGGTGAGCTGTGTCCTGGGCAGAGCTGTGTGAATGAACACAGGTCAGGGGGTGATGGAAACCAAAACCTGCTCTGGCCTGGCTGAGATCACTCTGCAGACACCCCAGAGCTCTGCATCCTTTGCTGTGGAGTTTCAGTAGAGGTGGCAGTGGGGTGGCATGAGCCTCTGAGGCTGTGGCAGTGCCAACAAATCCCACTTCCATCTCACAGGGCAGCTGGGGCTGCTCCTGCATCCCTGGCAGTGCCCAAGGCCAGGCTGGACAGGGCTTGGAGTCACCTGGGATGCTGGGAGGTGTCCCTGCCATGGCCCTGGCTGGGCTTTGGGGCCCCTTCCCACCCAAACCATCCCATGGTTCTGTGAAAGTCAGGCTTTAGCAGCATTAAAAAGAGATTTTCCAGGATGGGGCCATCAGCTGGAGCTTCCAGAGCTTCGTGCAGGGATTTGTTTGGGAGCAGGGAGGTGCTGCAGCTCAGCAGGGCCTGGCAGAGCCTTTCCAGGGGAGCTGGACTGGGATAAACTGGGAACCCCTGAGGGGACGGGGATAAGCTGGGGATGGATCCCTGAGGGAATGGGATAACCTGGGGATGGATCCCTGAGGGAATGAGGGGACTGGGATAAGCTGGGGGTCGCTAAGGGAATGAGGGGACTGGGATAAGCTGGGGATGGATCCCTGAGGGAATGAGGGGACTGGGATAAGCTGGGGATCCCCTAGGGACTGGGCCAAGCTGGGGGTGGATCCCTGAGGGACTGGGATAGTCTGGGGGTCCCTGAGGGAATGTGGGAACTGGAATAACCTGGGGGTCCCTGTGGGAATGAGGGGACTGGGCTAAGCTGGGGATGGATCCCTGAGGGAATGTGGGGACTGGGATAAGCTGGGGATCCCCTAGGGACTGGGCTAAGCTGGGGATGGATCCCTGAGGGAATGTGGGGACTGGGATAAGCTGGGGATCCCCTAGGGACTGGGCCAAGCTGGGGATGGATCCCTGAGGGAATGAGGGGCAGGGTCCTGGAGGGCTGGGGGTTCTGCTCAAGAGGGGAGTGGGAACTGCTGCTCTCCTTCTGCAGAGTCACGCTGGGCTTTGTGCTGAGCCCTCTGGGCTGAGCCTAAGGCAGGCCCGGCCTTTGATGTGCTGGGCTCGGGTCAGAGCTGATGATTAAGACGGAAAGGAGGCATTTCCTGCCCATCCCCCTCCCCAGCACGAATATGGCCCGAAATGTCCTGAAATATCCCGGTGACGTGTGGTGAGTGGCATCTGCCTGCCGCAGCAGCTCCCTGCAGCTGCAGCTCTGCCTGCCCGAGCCCCTGGGAGCAGCTCAGGGACCCCGGGGGCTGGGGCAGCGCTGGCAGTGGGGCACTTCAACAAAAAACCCATTTTGGGGGCCAGAGGTGGGAACTTGGTGTGTGCAGAGGGTTTCAGACAGCCCCTTGCTGGAGCTGTGGGTGCTGAGAATTTCAGATTTTCTGTACAGACAGACTGTGACCCCCAGGAGAGCACTGCATTTGACCTGAGGCCGTGGAGAAGCTTCCAGAATTGATTGAGAGCACTGGGATTGTGGGTGTGGCGTTGGTTAGAAGTGTGTGATGTCACAGGGTGGGAAACTTAGAGTTTGGGGTTTTAGAATATGGTAATAAATATGGGGCAGGATGGAGGTTTTAGGGTGGAGGCTGGTCCTTCTTCTTCACCTTCTTCTCCTTCTTCTTCTTCACCTTCTTCTCCTTCTTCTCCTTCCTCACCTTCTTCTTCTCCTTTTTCTTCACTTTGTTCTTCTCCTTCACCTCCTTCTCCTTCTTCTTCTCCTTCTTTACTTCGTTCTTTTCCTTCTTCTTCTCCTTCCTCACCTTCTTCTTCTCCTTCTTTATTTTGTTCTTCTCCTTCTCCTTCCTCACCTTCTTCTTCTCCTTCTTTACTTTATTCTTCTCCTTCTTCCTCACCACCTTCTTCTCCTTCTTCTTTACTTTGTTCTTCTTCTTCTTTGTTCTTCTCCTTTTTCTCCCTCACCACCACCTTCTCCTTCTTCTACTCCTTCCTCACCTTCTTCTTCTCCTCTTTCTTCTTTACTTTGTTCTTCTCCTTCTCCTTCCTCACATTCTTCTTCTCCGTCTTCTTCTTCTTCCTCACCTTCTTCTCCTTCTTCACCTTCTCCGTGGATTTGGGTGACATTTTGTAACTGGACAGAAAAGCCCACCCTGCAGTCTTTGAGGGATTGATTACTGAGTTAAAAGTGAAAATGATTTAGGTGCCATTTCTTAATTGGATAGTTTAGCTCTAAAAGACCCTGTACCAAGAGATAGTTGGCCATTTTGTGCCTTGTTAGTGGACAACTGCAGAACTCACTGCTGTGAGATTGTAACATAAATAAAAATAATAAACACCTAAAATAGAAGAGGTTTTAGTGCAGCTGGATGGAAATTCAGAGTGCAAAGGAATAACTGCCATTGAATGGAAGTTTTGGTGCAGTTAAATGGAAATTCAGAATGCAAAGGAATAATTCCATTGCATGGAGGTTTTGGTGCAGTTGAATATAAATTCAGAATGCAAAGGAATAACTGCCATTAAATGGTGCAGCTGAATGGAAATTCAGAATGCAAAGGAATAACTTCCTCTCAATCTGCTCTTTCTTGCCAGGTCCTGGAGAAATATCCCAACACACCCATGAGCCATAAAGAGATCCTTCAAGTTATCCAGAAAGAAGGACTTAAGGAAATCAGGTGAGTTGAGTAAAGCAGGAAAACCCTCTGATGCTCTGCTTCCAGCTTGGTGTTAACCAGTTTGCTGTTAACTCCCAGCTCCTGAGGAGTTTTGGGACTGAAATATTTCAGGTTTGGAGTCTGGGTCCTGTTCGCAAACAGCTCCCAGGTGCTTTTCCCCACTGGGCTGGGTAAGGTCATCCCTGATTCCCAGGTGTGCAGGACTTGGCCTGCAGCTCCGTTATAGGAAATAAAATAAAGGACTTGGCTGCAGCTCCTTTAGAGGATAAAATAAAGGACTTGGCTGCAGCTTCTTTAGAGGATAAAAGGATTTAAAAAAAAAGGATTTGGCTGCAGCTCCTTTAGAGGATAACCCAGCCCTGGTCAGGGGCTTCAGGGACTGGAGGAAACATAACAAATTTTAATTTCTGCTTTAAAAAATAAGTGAGTGCTCAGTTTGACCTAAGAGTTACCCAGGGAGTAACAGATTAGCCTCAGTTAAAGATTCTTATATAGAAAACTGGATTTTTGGTGCTGTTCTCCCTTGTGTTACCTGCAGGGGGGTGTGATTATTCCCTAGGGACATTCCTGGTCCCCTGAGCAGAGCCAGCTCCATGAAACCCATCTGCTCTGGCACGGAGCAGCTCCTGAGCTGCTGGAATTCCAGAGTCCTGGAATCCTGCAGGGAATCAGCTCTCCCAGGGATCAGTGAGGAGCAATAATCCATGGGAAGTGCAAAGTATCTCTTCAGTTTTCTGAGAGAAGGAAAAAGAGAGAGGCATAAAGAGGATGGGCCTGTTTGTCTATTTTGGAATTAAGCAGCCATCCTAAATTTGGTTTAATTGTGTTTTGCAGTCCCCTTTGCCAGCTGGGTGCAGCAACCCTTGTGCTTTGCAGGAGAGCTCAGGGGCCACTGCAGGAGTTGTGCTGTCCCCCTGGAGCTGAGGATGGCCCAGCTCTGGGAAATGTGGGATTTGTCCAGCCCAGGGAGCCCAAATGAGCTCGGGCAGCTCCTGGGGAGGCACCGAAGGGAGGGAGGGACAGCCAGGCTTTGGGGGCAGCTGCAGGTCTGTGCTCAAGGGTGTTAAACCGAACTAAATGTTAAACTAAACTGAATAGTGTTAAACTGAACTGAATGGTGTTAAACTAAACCAAATAGTGTTAAACTGAACTGAAT
>NW_005054639.1:109118-114554 GCF_000277835.1 Geospiza fortis | reverse complement strand
CTGGAGCTCACTGGTCAGCCTGGAGCTCACTGGTCAGACTGGAGCTCACTGGTAGACTGGAGCTGGACTGGTCAGACTGGAGCTCACTGGTCAGCCTGGAGCTCACTGGTCAGACTGGAGCTCACTGGTCAGACTGGAGCTCACTGGTCAGACTGGAGCTCATGGTCAGACTGGAGCTCACTGGTCAGACTGGAGCTGGACTGGTCAGACTGGAGCTCACTGGTCAGCCTGGAGCTCACTGGTCAGACTGGAGCTCATGGTCAGCCTGGTGGCAGAGCCCAAGGGCAGCCAACACCCAGCACTGACCCAGATGAACATTTTTTTACTAAAATCCCGTGGGTTTGGGGCAGAACCCCCGGCAGGAGCCCAGGTGGGACCCAGGAGATGCAGTCTGTGCCTGCTCAGGGCAGATTTTGTTCAAACAGCCAAAAAAAGCAGCACAGAAATGCAGCTGTGCCTTTCATCCTTCAGCTCCTCCTTTAGGGCTGAGCTGGGGCTGGGCTCAGCTCTGGAGTCGTTTTCCTCTCTGAAGGAGCTGCCAGGTGGGAAACTCCAATTTCAGCTCTTCCCCTTGGCCACACTGGGGTGCTGGGCAGGGACCTTTGCTTTTCAATATTACTTTGATATAATATATTAAATAATATAGAAAAATTATATATGGAATCATTTAGATGAAAAAAATAAAAAAAAAAGAAGTCCTTACCAGCCCTATTCACTGTTGTTATGCAACCATTTTTAAGGGATTTGCTGACCCTTATGAAAAAACAGACTCCCAAAATCAAGCATTAGTCAGTATTTTGCTAACTTTAGATTTCTTTTGTTATTCCTGGTGGTAAACTATGGCCATATTTGTCCACAAAGAAATGTGAACAGGAAAGCACCAGGAGAACCTCAAACTTTCAGAGTGACCTTGGGATATTAGCACCTCAGGAGTGTTTTCATTGCTCACAGCGAAGGAGATACTGGAGGACATATTCAAGCTGGTTTTGTGGAAACCATCTAGTTTATATATATAAATATAAATATACTTATTTATAGAAATAAATATAAACTATATTATTTATTTGAAATATAAAATATCTATTTATATATCTATTTAGATATATTTTATTGAAGGATTGTCACATTTGAAGCCATTCAATTGCAATTCAATTGCAGTCAGGGCCAGGATTTGTGCTGGGCTGGGCTCCTGCTCAGGCACAGCCCGTGACAGGATGGGCTTGGCACAAAGCAGCTTTTGGAAATCCCAGGTACAGCAAGCTCAGAACAGCTTTGGAAGGGCCAAGTGGCCTTCCCAGAGCTGGGGAGGAGCCACAGGGCATGGGGAGCCCAGCTGGCCTTGCCACTGATTAAAATAAAAAAAAAATTAAAATGAAATTAAAAAAAATCTTAAACCAATTCCTAATGGTTTTCAAAGAGCTGTAAAATGACCTGGTCTCTACCAGGGCACAATTCCTAATTCCCAATTCCCATCTGGCAGTGGGATCATTCCCTGGCTCCTGGGATGTCTCATTAAGTTTTTTTCTGACTCAAAGATGGGGTAGCTGAGAGGTGTTTTAAAAACTTTTATTTTATTTTTAGTCTCCTGTGAAGGGTGAAACAACACAAATGTTCTAATTCACACCATCACAATCAGAAGTCAACTATTTAATTACAATACACTCTAATAATTTCTTTTTACAAAACCATCCTTTATAACTTATTTTTATTTCCATTTCTCTCTCATATCTCTATCCTATCCAATATCTATCCTATTCCATAACATTTCTACATCAGCATTTCTTATCTCAAAATCTATATACAAATGCACACTGTATAAACCTTCCATCAAGTTTTAAACGTTTTCTACAAATCCTGCAGTGGCACAAGCTGAGATCCTGTCCCAGGGGTTGGGTGTTGCTCATGTTGGGTGTGTGGATGGGGCAGGGACACCCAGACATTCCTCCCTGAGGAATCACCAGCCTGGCTTCCCTCAGATCCCCCTGAGTGAGGTTTTTGGAACGCGGCTTTGGTGGAATGTCCATGAAAACCCTCTTGGGGTTTTGCTGGGCAGGATTTCCTGCTCACAGCTGGGCTTCTGTGCTTCTGGCACAGCCTGGGGAGAGGGGGAATTTTTGGGGAGCATTTTCCTTGTGGGATGGTTCGGTATCTCTGAGTTCCTTGGGCTTGGGGCTGCAGCAGGGAGGGCTCCAGGGAGTCCCTGCAGCTCCCAGTGGAATTTGGCTTTTTCTGGAGCACCTGGAGCTGCTGGGAGAGCTGGGTTTGCTCACCTGCAGAGGAGAAGGATCCAGGGAGAGCTCAGAGCCTGAAGGGGCTCCAGCAGAGCTGCAGAGGGACTGGGGACCAAGGATGATTTCTGAGCCACTCAGTGTCCGAGTTGGTAGAATCCATAATTAATAAATGCAGGGCAGAATGTTGGTTTGAAATGTAATAATTCAACAAGAGCATTGCCACAGAAAGGTTGGGTTGTTAGCACTGGCAGGGAGGATTAAATACAATTATTGTGTGTAGGGGAAACCCATCCTGTGCGTTTCCCTCTTCCAAAGGCGTGAAATCCATAACTGACAGAATATTCCCCTTCTCTCCCCCCAGCCCAGGCTGGTTGTAGCAGTTTTTGCTGTTTCCCCAAGATAAAATTGCAGAGAAATTTTCACTCTTACAAGGAGAAGTGTGGGCTGGAACCCTGTGTAGGTGAGGAACCTCAGAGCTTGGCTCTCCCTCCTGGAAAGCACCAGAGCTGAGGCCCCAAAAAATCCCTCACTTTGGGTTTTCTCTTCAGTACAAGCTGGTGGTTCTGTAGCACAAATACAGAGAGGATCCCAAAACCACTTAAATTTTAACTCCAGCCCCCAAAAGCCTCAGAGGGAGGAGTTTCTGTTTTGATCCTGCCCTGGCATCAGGAGCTGCTGGTTCCCATTCCCTGGGGATGAGCAGGACCATGTGCACAGCACCTGGAGCCCACAGCTGGAAAGGCTGCAGAGGGGTTTTCCTCCCAGCCAGGACTCCTCATGTCCCAGTCTCTGGTGTTCCTGCAGCTCAGAGGAGCTCCTGGTGATAGATCTTTAATTAGAGCTCTTAATTAGTCCAGTTCAGCGTGTTCTGAGAGCTTTGTGGTGTCCTCCACACTGATCCCCATCCCCAGCTTTCTCCTGGGCTCTCAGTGCTCCAGGTGTGGCTCCTGAACTGCATCTCCCTGTGATCCCGCACCCATTCCGCCTCTGGGGGCTCTCCAGGAACCCCAAAATCCTGGTGTGCCAACTAAGGTCCCCCTCAGGGTGCTGCTGGTGCAGAGGGAGGCACTCAGGTATCCTAGGGGCACCCAGCAGCTCCAGGAACCCCAAAATCCTGGTGTGCCAGCAGAGATCCCCCTTGGGGAGCTGCTGGTGCAGAGTGAGGCACTGAGGAGTTCTGGGGAACTCCAGGAACCCCAAAATCCTGGTGTGCCAGCCAAGATCCCCCTCAGGGTGCTGCTGGTGCAGAGTGAGGCACTGAGGAGTTCTGGGGGAACTCCAGGAACCCCAAATCCTGTTGTGCCAGCCAAGATCCCCCTCGGGGTGCTGCTGGTGCAGAGTGAGGCACTGAGGTGCCCTGGGGTGTGGACAACACTCCAGATGTGCACTGGTTTCCATTCCTGGGGAGCCCATGGGTCACCCCTGGGCTAAGGAAGCTCCTGCTGCATTAAAATGGGAGTTTGGGGTGCAGAGCTGAGCTGGGAGCAGGGCAGAGGGGGGCAAGGAGTGAGTAAGTTCCTGCTCCATGGTGTTCCCACATGAAGGGGCACATCCCCAGGGCCCAGCTGGCTTCCATGGAGTTCATTCCCAGGGGAAGGTGGCGGTGGATGTTCCACACTGGAGCTGTTCTGGAGGCACCTGGCAGGTGTGTCCTGCTATCCTGCCTCTCCTGAGATCCCAACCCCTGGGATGTGCAAGGAGGCACCTGGCAGGTGTGTCCTGCCTCTCCTGGGATCCCAAACCCCTGGGGTCCCAAACCCTGGGGCGTGGTTGTGGTGGAAAGGGAAGCACCTGGCAGGGGTATCCTGCCTCTCCTGAGATCCCAACCCCTGGGGCGTGGTTGTGGTGGAAAGGGAAGCACCTGGCAGGGGTATCCTGCCTCTCCTGAGATCCCAACCCCTGGGGCGTGGTTGTGGTGGAAAGGGAAGCACCTGGCAGGGGTATCCTGCCTCTCCTGAGATCCCAACCCCTGGGGCGTGGTTGTGGTGGAAAGGGAAGCACCTGGCAGGGGTATCCTGCCTCTCCTGAGATCCCAACCCCTGGGGCGTGGTTGTGGTGGAAAGGGAAGCACCTGGCAGGGGTATCCTGCCTCTCCTGAGATCCCAACCCCTGGGATGTGCAAGGAGGCACCTGGCAGGTGTATCCTGCTCCCCCTGGGATCCCAAACCCTGGGGCGTGGTTGTGGTGGAAAGGGAAGCACCTGGCAGGTGTATCCTGCCTCTCCTGGGATCCCAAAGCCCTGAGATCCCAAACCCTGAGATCCCAAACCCTGGGATGTGGTTCTGGTGGGGAGGCACCTGGCAGGTGTATCCTGCCTCTCCTGGGATCCCAAACCCCTGGGATTCCAAACCCTGGGATGTGGTTCTGGTGGAAAGGGAAGCACCTGGCAGGTGTATCCTGCCTCCCTGAGATCCCAAACCCTGGGATGTGGTTCTGCTGGAAGGGGGGAGGCACCTGGCAGGTGTATCTTGCCTCTCCTGGGATCCCAAACCCTGGGATCCCAAGCCCTGGGATCCCAAGCCCTGGGGTGTGGTTCTGCTGGAAGGGGGGAGGCAGGGTGTGTGTGTGCATTGACGACTCCATTGTTTTGCTGAAGTTGTTAAAGGGGTGTTTCTCTCCTTTTTTTGGGCTGCACTCCACCTGCAGAAGGTAAGACCAGACCCAGCTCTGCTCGTGTCCAGCTCCTCTCCTAACACCCCCCCTGCCATTCCCTAACCCAGAGCCTGCTCCTGCCCTGCTCCTGGGAGTAACCCCAGTGTAACCCCGGAGTAACGCTGTGCTTCCAGCTGGGAACCCCGGGGCTTGATGTGCACTTGCTGTCCCTGTCCCTGTCCCTGTCCCTGCTGCCTGGGTGGGGCTGGCTTTGCATGTGGGCTTTGTGCTGCTTTGGGGGTGCTGCATGGTGGGGAATGTGACCTGGCACAGGAGCTGCTTCCCTAACCCTGCCCGTGTCCAGCCCTGGCACTGGGGGTGGCTGCACCCTCAGCAAAGAGCTCCTGGCTCACACGAGAGGGGCAACAGGGGATGCTCCAAAGGAAAAAGTGGGAATTTGTCCCCCGAGTGCCTGTGGCAGCTGGATCCAGGCAGTGAGGTGGGAAGTGGCTTTGTCTGGAGCTTCCCTTGATGCCTTGGGAAGGCTGAGCTGGAGCAGAGGCTGCACAGAGCTAAAGAATAAAGCAGGGATTGATTCAAAGCATCTCCTGCA
>NW_005054639.1:106576-108912 GCF_000277835.1 Geospiza fortis | reverse complement strand
ATGAACCCAGGATGAACCAAAATGGCCCCAAGATGAACCCAGGATGAACCAAAATGGCCCCAAAATGCACAACCAGGCACGGGGTCTGTCACTGGGATCAGTTCTGCTCCATTTGCATCTTGCAGTTCATTGTCCAATTCCAGCTTTAGGTTATCAAATCCCGTTCTTCTTGTTTTTCTCTCTTCTGTTTGTGCTCTTGAGCTGAGATTTGGATCCTTTCTCCTTGGTGCCCAGCTGGAGCAGGAATTGTTTTGTCTCCCTGCTCTGTGCACAGAGCTCACCATCCCCTGATAACAAACTCAGTCCCACCCACTAAAGCAGCACAGAACGTGGAAAATAGAAAAGCCAAACCTGAGGCATCACCCTTGGCACTGGTGAACCTTCCCTGGGGCTCACTGGGGACAAACAGGACATTCCAGCTCCAGACCCTGGCCAGGTCCTGCTGAGCTCCAGGGGCTCTGGGATAGTCCCAGACCCTGGTCTGATCCTGCTGAGCTCCAGGGACCCTCTCCTGAGGGATGGGTCCCATTCTGGGACCTCCCCCAGGACTGGCACGTTGGCACGGCTGGAGCTCAGGGTGGCTGTGCAGGTGGGTTTGGGAGGGATGGAGGAGGAGCAGGGGGTGCTGAGGGAGCTGGAGCAGGCAGAAACTCATCTGTGTTCCTGGGAAGTGGAGGAAATGGCCTTCCCTGGTAAAATCAGGAGAAAGGGCAATAAAATAAAAAAAAAAATCAGGGGAAAGGGCAATAAAGTTTTCAAAAATGAGGAGAAAGGGCAATGAAATCCAAAATGAGGAGAAGGGCAGTCAAATCCAGGTGCCCAGCCCTGCATTTTGGCCACAATAACCTCTGCAGTGTTACAGCCTGGGGCTGGAGGGGCTGGACAGTGGGCAGGCACAAAGGGACCTGGTGGACAGCAGGCTGGACAGGAGCCAGCAGAGTGCCCTGGGGGCCAGGAGGGCCAGTGGCTCCTGGCCTGGATCAGGGATGGTGTGGCCAGCAGGGTTTGGGGTTCTGTGTCCACTTTGGGGTTCTTTGTCCAGTTTGTGATCCCTGTGTCCAGTTTGTGATCCCTGTGTCCAGTTTGGGGTTCCTGTGTCCAGTTTAGGGTTCTGTGTCCAGTTTGGAGCTTCTGTGTCCAGTCTGGGGCTCTTGTGTCCAGTTTGGGATTCCTCTGTCCAGTTTGGGATTCCTGTGTCCAGTTTGGGGTCCCAGTGTCCAGTTTTGGGTCCTTGTGTCCAGTTTGTGTTCCTGTGTCCAGTTTGGAGGTTCCTGTGTTCATTTTGGGATTCCTCTGTCCAGTTTGGGGTCCCTGTGTCCAGTTTGGGGTTCTGTGTCCAGTTTGAGGTCCCTGTGTCCAGTTTGAGGTTCTTTTGTCCAGCTTGGGGTTCTGTGTCCAGTTTGGGATTCTATGTCCCATTTTGGGATTCCTCTGTCCAGTTTGGTGTCCCTGTGTCCAGTTTGGGATTCTGTGTCCAGTTTAGGGTTCTGTGTCCAGTTTGGGGTCCCTGTGCCCAGTTCGGGGTCCCTGTGTCCAGTTTGGGGTCCCTGTGCCCAGTTTGGGATTCTGTGTCCAGTTTAGGGTTCTGTGTCCAGTTCGGGGTCCCTGTGTCCAGTTTGGGATTCTGTGTCCAGTTTAGGGTTTTTCTGTCCAGTTTTTGGTCCCTCTGTCCCTCCCTGGGGACACAGCTCCCGTGCTGGGCCTGCCTGGGCTTGCTCCTGCCTGCAGCAGGATGGGTTAAAAGCCAACCAAAAACCCCAAAACCCCAAAACCCCTGCAGCCCTGGTGGGAAGATGGATCTGGCTGGGATTGGGGAGCTCCCCCTTCCCAGAGGGAATTGCACCCTTGGTTCCCATTGGGTGCCCCACAACCCCAGTTCCAGCAGAACTCGGGTTCTTTTTGGGGAAAAAAACCCCAACAGAATTTTGAATCCTTCTGGAGCCCATCCTCAGCTCACCCCAAAGCTGCCCTGAGCCTCACCCAGAGCTGGGGCTGCGTTGGGGTCTGTCACAGGAACCTTGCAGAGCCTGTGGGGTTTTTGTTTGCTTTTGGCCAGGACTGCAGCACCCATGCACTGCTTCCCCTACTGCTGCTTGTGCCAGCTGCAGCTTGTGTTCCCTGGGAACGGGGCTGGATGTGGGCTGTGGGGTCCGATCGGGGCTGTGGGGCTGGATGTGGGCTGTGGGGTCCGATCAGGGCTGTGGGGTCAGATCAGGGCTGTGGGGTCAGATCTGGGCTGTGGGGTCAGATCGGGGCTGTGGGGCTGGATTGGGGCTGTGGGGTCAGATCGGGGCTGTGGGGTCGGATCGGGGCTGGGGGGTCGGCTCTGGGCTGTG
>NW_005054639.1:105411-105773 GCF_000277835.1 Geospiza fortis | reverse complement strand
TGGGGTCGGGTCTGGGCTGTGGGGCTGGATCGGGGCTGTGGGGCTGGATCTGGGCTGTGGGGCTGTGGGGTCAGGCCTGGCCCCCTGCCCGTGCTCTGTGGGGTCAGATCTGGGCTATGGGGTCAGATCTGGGCTGTGGGGTCAGGCCTGGCCCCCTGCCCGTGCTCTGTGGGGTGCCCGGCGCTGCCACGGGGACAGCCACGGCGTCTCTTGCAGCGGGACGTCCCCCCTGGCCTGCCTGAATGCCATGCTGCACACCAACTCGCGCGGGGAGGAGGGCATCTTCTACAAGGTGCCAGGCAGGATGGGCGTCTACACCCTCAAGGTGAGTGCCAGGGGCAGGGTGGGCACCTACACACCCT
>NW_005054639.1:104612-105218 GCF_000277835.1 Geospiza fortis | reverse complement strand
TGTGCAAAATTGGCTCCTACACTCCCTTGGGGTGAGTGCCAGGGGCAGGGTGGGCACTGACTCCCTCAAGGTGAGTGCCAGGGGCAGGATGGGCACCGACACACCCTCAGGGCGAGTGCCAGGGGCAAAATGGGCACTGACACCCTCAAGGTGAGTGCCAGGGGCAGGGTGGGCACTGACACCCTCAGGGTGAGTGCCAGGGGCAGGGCATGGCTTGAAAAAGGGGTTGGATCAGGATTCCAGAGTCCCCAGGGCTGGCAAATGCCAGTGGGATTTGTGGGATTAAGGGTTTTTTGGTTCAGAGGTGGGGTAAATGAAAAAATGAAATGAAATAAAATATATAAAAAAAATTAAAAATGGTATATTGAAATAAAATAATGAAAATGAAATAAATTAAATTAAATTAATAAAATAGTAAAGTAAAATAAAATAGTAAATTAAATTAAATAAATGGAAATGAAATTAAATGAAGTGAAATATATGAAATAAAATAAAATTTTAAAATAGTAAATAAGATAAAATAGTAAAATTAAATTAAATTAAATGTAGGAAATAAAATGAATAAAAAAATTAAATAAAATAGTAAATGAAAATAAAATACAATAA
>NW_005054639.1:102970-103570 GCF_000277835.1 Geospiza fortis | reverse complement strand
CTGTCCCATCCCTGTCCCATCCCTGTCCCTGTCCCATCCCTGTCCCTGTCCCTGTCCCATCCCTGTCCCTGTCCCTGTCCCTGTCCCTGTCCCGTCCCTGTCCCAGCCCTGTCCCTGTCCCAGCCCTGTCCCTGTCCCTGTCCCTGTCCCTGTGCCTGTCCCGTCCCTGTCCCGTCCCTGTCCCTGTCCCTGTCCCTGTCCCAGCCCTGTCCCTGTCCCCGTCCCTGTCCCTGTTCCCTGGCAGCAGGAACAGCCGCCCATCCTCAGCTGTGAATGTGCAGCTCTGCTCCCACTGTGCATTTTGCTGATGGGATTTCCTGCCCCAGCAGTGCAGGAGTAATTAAAATGTTAATGAAGCAATGAAACTCCAGCCCTGAGAGGGAAATGTCACTGCCCTCAGCTTGTGTCTAGGGATGGGAAATCACCTTGTCCTCAGTGTCAGTCAGAGAGGGAAAAATGGGGAATCATCTTTAAAAATAAGCTGTATTTTAAATAGTAGAAGGAAGCTGCAGCTCACACCGTTCTTGATTTGGGGTGGATTTTTCTCTGGAGCCCATCCAGTGCCACCCCTGCCATGGCAGGGACACCGCCCCCGTGCCC
>NW_005054639.1:101782-102845 GCF_000277835.1 Geospiza fortis | reverse complement strand
GGGCACCCTGTGCCAGGGCTGCCCACCCTGCCAGGGCACAATTCCCAATTCCCAAAATCCCATCCAGCCCTGCCAGGGAAGAATTCCCAATTCCCAAGATCCCATCCATCCCTGCCAGGGCACAATTCCCAATTCCCAGTATCCCATCCATCCCTGCCAGGGAACAATTCCCAATTCCCAAGATCCCATCCATCCCTGCCCTCTGGCGCTGGGATCCATTTATTCCCAGCCCTCCCTGCCTTGTCCTGGAGTTGGTGCTCAGGGATGGGGAATCTGGGGAGGGGCAGTTTGGGAGGTGACAGAGTTCAGGGCGTGGGGACAGAGTTCAGGAGGTGTCCCCTGCATTCAGTGTTTACAGAACCCACAGAAAGCTTCGGGGCCAGCACTCAGCAGCTGTGGGGCATTAAAAGGGTGAATTTGGTGAACAAACCCCTCTGGTTTTGGGGCTTTTCCGCTGTCTCTGTCCCTGGGGTGACCCTGCTGTGGCTCTGTCGTGTCCCCTGGCAGAAGGACATCCCAGATGGGCTGAAGGAGCTGTCAGAGGGCTCGGAGGAGAGCAGCGATGGCCACTCAGACTCGCAGAGCTCGGAGCACAGCAGCTCCAGCAGCGACGGCTGCGCCGCCAAGGACAGGAGGAAGAGCAGGTGGAAAAGGAAAGGTGAGTTCCTGCCTGGGCAGAGGAGGTTGACCTGGGCTCTGGGGGGAGCAGAGCATTCTCTGGCCTCACCGGGATCCCAGCTCAGCTGGGCCGCTCTGCTGCTGCTGCTGCTTCCGCAGGGGGGCAGGGCAGGGCACAGGTACCTGAGGCGTGTTTGAAAAGCCAGGTGTCTGCTGAGGAAGGCAGGAGCCTCCTCTGAAATGGAAAATGTGAATCCCTTCCCTCCAAATTACTATAACTTGCTTATAATTTGCTTATAATTTGCTTATAATTTGCTTATGATTATTATAATTCATAACAATATTATTATTAAAATATTATCAATAATAATTATATTATTGAGATATGGTCAACAAATTATTATAGTAAAAATATAAGATCATAAATTATTATATTTTATTATAA
>NW_005054639.1:100124-101572 GCF_000277835.1 Geospiza fortis | reverse complement strand
AAATTGCTTATAATTTACCTGATTATTATAATTGCTTAATCTTGCTCTCAGGCAAAGATGTGGGAGTAGGAATAAGCGTTCTTTATGAGGAAAGAATATCAAAATACAATGAAAAATGCAGTGATACAGAACAGCACTGCCGGAGTCAGAACACTCCCTGACACTGTCCTAGTTGAGATGGGGACAGCACAAAGCAGCACACTCCATTTGCAGAAGGCTTCAAACTGTTTTTATTACAGCATGCATGCTTTTTAAACATTCTTACAAAACTCCTGAGTTTATACTTTACTCCTTGGTCTCAAGAAACAAACAGAGTGCTCATTGGAGCAGAGAATTGCAGGTTTCTCTTATTTATCCTTCTTCCTTTCTTGGTTTCTACGTCAGTGACCTTGGTAGAGAATTCTTTCAGGGGTAAATATGGATCCTCTTACCAAACTTCTCTCACAAAAGTTGCTGTAAAACCTCCTCCACATGACACCTGTGGGTCAGGGGGTGGCACAGCCCCATCCCATGGGGGCTCAGCCCTCCTGCAGTGCCAGCTGTGCTGCTGCTGGCGCAGGGATCCTGCACAAGGGGGGAGTTTTCCTCTGCAGCTCCAGGAAACAGGGACAGGCCAAGGGGAAATGGCCTCAGGCTGGGCCAGGGCAGGCTCAGGGTGGACACCAGGAGGAATTTCTGCATGGAAAGGGTGCTCAGGCCTTGGCAGGGGCTGCCCAGGGAGGGTTGCAGTGCCCATCCCTGCAGGTGTCACCTGGATGGGGCACTGAGTGCCCTGGGCTGGGGACAAGGTGGGCATTGGGCACAGCGGGCACTGGATGGGCTGGAGGGATTTTCCAGCCTCAGGGACTCTGGGATTTCTGGCATTTCTCCTGCCCTGGCCGCTCAGAGCAGCTTTGTCCCTCGCCTGCAGTGACCCTCCCAGCCCATCCTTCCCCTCTGAAGGATTCTGAGCAATAATAACCCAGTTTTATTTGAAACTCTTCCTTTGGCTCTCTTCCATTCCATGTTTGCAGTGATGTCATTCCCTGTGGTTCCTGCTCAGAATTCCTCAGAGCTCTGAGGAGCTCTCCTGAAGAGCTGAAGATTTCAGCCGGGCTCCTTGGCAAGAATTTCCTTCCAGTCAGATTTCCTTGTGTTTCCATCATTTGTGGCAAATGAAACCCTTCAAAGTGAAGGACAGGGATTAATGCTCCACACATCTGTGCCCTCACTGACAAGCTGGGCACACTCCCTGTGCCCTCTGGGTCCCAGCACAGCAGTTCAGAGAGTCGTGGCATGGGTTGGGAGCTCAGAGCCCACCCAGTGCCACCCCTGCCATGGCAGGGACACCTCAAACTGTCCCAGGGTGCTCCAACCCCAGTGTCCAGCCTGGCCTTGGGTGCTGCTGCCAGGGATCCAGGGTGGGCACCCTGTGCCAGGGCCTGCCCACCCTGCCAGGGCACAATTCC
>NW_005054639.1:99125-99433 GCF_000277835.1 Geospiza fortis | reverse complement strand
GTGGTGGCCAAGGCTGGCCCAGGCCCAGGGCACCTCTGTGCCACCACTGGGGTTTCTCTCCTCTCTGGGTTCATTTGGTGTTGGCTGAACCAGGGAGAGCCTCCAAAAACCGCTCCTGCTGGCTTTGTGCTGCTTCCCAGGGGATTTCATGCCTTGGGAAGGCTGAGCTGGAGCAGAGGCTGCACAGAGCTAAAGAATAAAGCAGGGATTGATTCAAAGCATCTCCTGCATGGATCCACCTTGGGCAGCACAAGAGCCCAGCCAGGGCTGCACCCAAGATGAACCAAAATGGCCCCAAAATGAACCCA
>NW_005054639.1:87222-97450 GCF_000277835.1 Geospiza fortis | reverse complement strand
TTATAGTTATATTTATAGTTATAGTTATAGTTATAGGTATATTTATAGGTATATTTTATATAATTTATATTTATATTTATATATTTATAGGTATATTTCTATTTCTAAGTATTATTTCTATTTCTATTTCTGTTTCTATTTCCGTGTCCCGCAGTGCCGTCGCGCCTGCCCCCCGCGGGCTCCCCGCAGCCCGGCTGCCCCTCCCCGTCCATCCCGGCCAAGGGCCTCTCCTCCTCCCAGAAGCACAGCAAGAAGGCCCTCAAGCAGGTCAGTGCCTCAGTTTCCCTGCAGGGGTGGAGTCCCCCTGGGAATCCTGTGCTCTTCTGTTCCTTTTTCCCTAAAGTTACCATTTTTCCCCAAAAGAACACATTTAAATAATAATTTTGAAATTATAGTTGTAGAGAGAGGCTGTAAAATGTGATTTCTATTCCCCAATCCTGGGATGAGATCTCGTAGCTTCCTGGGAAGTGGGGTTGGTAAATTCAGCCCTTGGGGGGAAATGCAGTGAATTCATCCCCTGGAGAGCAAAAATTCCCTCCCAGGGAATTCCGTGGGGGCTGCACGTCCACATGGAGGGCAGGAGAAGGAAGGAGAGCAGGAATTCCATGGACAGGAGAAGGCAGGAGAGCAGGAATTCCATGGACAGGAGAAGGCAGGAGAGCAGGAATTCCATGGACAGGAGAAGGCAGGAGAGCAGGAATTCCATGGACAGGAGAAGGCAGGAGAGCAGGAATTCCATGGACAGGAGAAGGCAGGAGAGCAGGAATTCCATGGACAGGAGAAGGCAGGAGAGCAGGAATTCCATGGACAGGAGAAGGCAGGAGAGCAGGAATTCCATGGACAGGAGAAGGCAGGAGAGCAGGAATTCCATGGACAGGAGAAGGCAGGAGAGCAGGAATTCCATGGACAGGAGAAGGCAGGAGAGCAGGAATTCCATGGACAGGAGAAGGCAGGAGAGCAGGAATTCCATGGACAGGAGAAGGCAGGAGAGCAGGAATTCCATGGACAGGAGAAGGCAGGAGAGCAGGAATTCCATGGACAGGAGAAGGCAGGAGAGCAGGAATTCCATGGACAGGAGAAGGCAGGAGAGCAGGAATTCCATGGACAGGAGAAGGCAGGAGAGCAGGAATTCCATGGACAGGAGAAGGCAGGAGAGCAGGAATTCCATGGACAGGAGAAGGCAGGAGAGCAGGAATTCCATGGACAGGAGAAGGCAGGAGAGCAGGAATTCCATGGACAGGAGAAGGCAGGAGAGCAGGAATTCCATGGACAGGAGAAGGCAGGAGAGCAGGAATTCCATGGACAGGAGAAGGCAGGAGAGCAGGAATTCCATGGACAGGAGAAGGCAGGAGAGCAGGAATTCCATGGACAGGAGAAGGCAGGAGAGCAGGAATTCCATGGACAGGAGAAGGCAGGAGAGCAGGAATTCCATGGACAGGAGAAGGCAGGAGAGCAGGAATTCCATGGACAGGAGAAGGCAGGAGAGCAGGAATTCCATGGACAGGAGAAGGCAGGAGAGCAGGAATTCCATGGACAGGAGAAGGCAGGAGAGCAGGAATTCCATGGACAGGAGAAGGCAGGAGAGCAGGAATTCCATGGACAGGAGAAGGCAGGAGAGCAGGAATTCCATGGACAGGAGAAGGCAGGAGAGCAGGAATTCCATGGACAGGAGAAGGCAGGAGAGCAGGAATTCCATGGACAGGAGAAGGCAGGAGAGCAGGAATTCCATGGACAGGAGAAGGCAGGAGAGCAGGAATTCCATGGACAGGAGAAGGCAGGAGAGCAGGAATTCCATGGACAGGAGAAGGCAGGAGAGCAGGAATTCCATGGACAGGAGAAGGCAGGAGAGCAGGAATTCCATGGACAGGAGAAGGCAGGAGAGCAGGAATTCCATGGACAGGAGAAGGCAGGAGAGCAGGAATTCCATGGACAGGAGAAGGCAGGAGAGCAGGAATTCCATGGACAGGAGAAGGCAGGAGAGCAGGAATTCCATGGACAGGAGAAGGCAGGAGAGCAGGAATTCCATGGACAGGAGAAGGCAGGAGAGCAGGAATTCCATGGACAGGAGAAGGCAGGAGAGCAGGAATTCCATGGACAGGAGAAGGCAGGAGAGCAGGAATTCCATGGACAGGAGAAGGCAGGAGAGCAGGAATTCCATGGACAGGAGAAGGCAGGAGAGCAGGAATTCCATGGACAGGAGAAGGCAGGAGAGCAGGAATTCCATGGACAGGAGAAGGCAGGAGAGCAGGAATTCCATGGACAGGAGAAGGCAGGAGAGCAGGAATTCCATGGACAGGAGAAGGCAGGAGAGCAGGAATTCCATGGACAGGAGAAGGCAGGAGAGCAGGAATTCCATGGACAGGAGAAGGCAGGAGAGCAGGAATTCCATGGACAGGAGAAGGCAGGAGAGCAGGAATTCCATGGACAGGAGAAGGCAGGAGAGCAGGAATTCCATGGACAGGAGAAGGCAGGAGAGCAGGAATTCCATGGACAGGAGAAGGCAGGAGAGCAGGAATTCCATGGACAGGAGAAGGCAGGAGAGCAGGAATTCCATGGACAGGAGAAGGCAGGAGAGCAGGAATTCCATGGACAGGAGAAGGCAGGAGAGCAGGAATTCCATGGACAGGAGAAGGCAGGAGAGCAGGAATTCCATGGACAGGAGAAGGCAGGAGAGCAGGAATTCCATGGACAGGAGAAGGCAGGAGAGCAGGAATTCCATGGACAGGAGAAGGCAGGAGAGCAGGAATTCCATGGACAGGAGAAGGCAGGAGAGCAGGAATTCCATGGACAGGAGAAGGCAGGAGAGCAGGAATTCCATGGACAGGAGAAGGCAGGAGAGCAGGAATTCCATGGACAGGAGAAGGCAGGAGAGCAGGAATTCCATGGACAGGAGAAGGCAGGAGAGCAGGAATTCCATGGACAGGAGAAGGCAGGAGAGCAGGAATTCCATGGACAGGAGAAGGCAGGAGAGCAGGAATTCCATGGACAGGAGAAGGCAGGAGAGCAGGAATTCCATGGACAGGAGAAGGCAGGAGAGCAGGAATTCCATGGACAGGAGAAGGCAGGAGAGCAGGAATTCCATGGACTCTGGAGAAGGAAGGAAGAGGGGCAGGAATTGCACGATGGGGAATTCCAGCTGGATTATTCCCCCAGTGTGGGGTTCACAGGTGTTCCCCCAGCTGCACTGCTCGGCCCCCAGGATACTAAGGAATGAAACGCTTTATCTGGCATCTCAATGTCAAAATTGGGAAATCTCAAATCTCAAAAATCTAAAAATGTAAAAAAAATCTCAAAAATCTCAAGACTGCAAAAATTGTTCCCATGGCAGGGTGGGCAGGCCCTGTGCTCTGTACCCACTGCTGTGCCCCCAGGCTGTGGGGTGGCTGACCCCATGTCCTGATCCCTGTGGGGTGGCTGACCCCATGTCCTGATCCCTGTGGGGTGGCTGATCCCTGTGCCCTGATCCCTGTGGGGTGGTTGATCCCCGTGCCCTATGGGGTGGCTCATGTCTCTCTGTGCTCTGTGGGGTGGCTGATCCCTGTGCCCTGTGCGCTGTGGGGTGGCTGATGTTTCTCTGTGCCCTATAGGGTGGCTGATCCCTGATCCCCGTGCCCTGTGGGGTGGCTGATCCCTGTGCCCTGTGCCCTGTGTCCTGTGGGGTGGCTGATGTCTCTCTGTGCCCTGTGGGGTGGCTGATCACTGATCCCCGTGCCCTATGGGGTGGCTGATGTGTCTCTGTGCCCTGTGGGGTGGGTGATCCCTGTGCCCTGATCCCTGTGGGGTGGCTGGTGTCTCTCTGTGCCCTGTGGGGTGGCTGATCACTGATCCCCGTGCCCTATGGGGTGGCTGATGTGTCTCTGTGCCCTGTGGGGTGGGTGATCCCTGTGCCCTGATCCCTGTGGGGTGGCTGGTGTCTCTCTGTGCCCTGTGGGGTGGCTGATCACTGATCCCCGTGCCCTATGGGGTGGCTGATGTGTCTCTGTGCCCTGTGGGGTGGGTGATCCCTGTGCCCTGATCCCTGTTCAGCTCCTGCCTCAGGGCTTGGGGCACCTTCAGCTGCTGCCTCATGGATTGGGGAACCATCAGCTGCTGCCTCAGGGCTTGGGGAACCTTCAGCTGCTGCCTCAGGGCTTGGGGAACCTTCAGCTGCTGCCTCAGGGCTTGGGGCTTTTGGGGAGGCACTGGGTAGGGACAGACCTTGGAGAGACCTTGGAGAGACCTGGGGTGAATCTTGGATGGATCTTGGATGGATCTTGGATAGCTCTGGCTATAAGGACAGACCTTGGAGGGACCTGGGATGGATCTTGGAGGGACCTTGGATGATCTTGGATGGATCTTGAATAGATCTTGGATGATCTTGAATGGATTTTGGATGGATCTTGGATGCATCTTGGATGGATCTTGAATTGTCATCTTGGATGGATCTTGGATAGATCTTGGATAGATCTTGAATGGATTTTGGATGGATCTTGAATGGATTTTGGATGGATCTTGGATGATCTTGGATGGATCTTGGATCTTGACTGGATCTTGAATGGATCTTGGATGATCTTGGATGGATCTTGGCTAGATCTTGGATGATCTCGGATGATCATCTTGGATGGATCTTCAATAATCATCTTGGATGGATCTTGGATGATCTTGGATGATCATCTTGGATGGATCTTGGCTGAATTTGGGAAGGGTCTTGGATGGATCTTGGATAGCTGTGACTGTAAGGACAGACCTTGGATGGATCTTGGATGCTCTTGGATGGATCTTTGATAGATCTTGAATAGATCTTGGATGGATCTTGAAAGGATCTTGGATGATCTTGGATGAATCTTGGATAGCTGTGACTGTAAGGACAGACCTTGGAGGGATCTGGGATGGATTTTGGATGGATCTTGGATGGATCTTGGATGTCTCTGGGGTAGCTCTGGCTGTGCCTTTGGCTGGTTCCAAGCTGCTCCCAGTGCTCAGGGACTTTCCCAGTCACCTGTACCCCGTGCAGGGGCCTTCTGCTGGTGGCTCTGCTCTGGGATTTCTCCTGGTGGCTCTGCTCTGGGATTTCTCCTGGTGGTTCTGTTCTGGGATTTCTCCTGGTGGCTCTGCTCTGGGATTTCTCCTGGTGGTTCTGTTCTGGGATTTCTCCTGGTGGCTCTGTTCTGGGATTTCTCCTGGTGGTTCTGTTCTGGGATTTCTCCTGGCTATTTCTGTTTGGGAGTTTCTCCTGGTTATTTCTGTTTGGGTTTTTTTTTCTGGTGTTTATGTTTGGTGTTTTCTCCTGGTTATTTCTATTTGGGGTTCTCTCTATTTCTGTTTATGTTCTAGGATATCTCCCAGTGTTTCTGTTCTGGGCTTGGATGGATCTTGGATGTCTCTGGGGTAGCTCTGGCTGTGCCTTTGGCTGGTTCCAAGCTGCTCCCAGTGCTCAGGGACTTTCCCAGTCACCTGTACCCCGTGCAGGGGCCTTCTGCTGGTGGTTCTGCTCTGGGATTTCTCCTGGTGGCTCTGCTCTGGGATTTCTCCTGGTGGTTCTGCTCTGGGATTTCTCCTGGTGGTTCTGTTCTGGGATTTCTCCTGGCTATTTCTGTTTGGGAGTTTCTCCTGGTTATTTCTATTTGGGGTTCTCTCTATTTCTGTTTATGTTCTAGGATATCTCCCAGTGTTTCTGTTCTGGGATTTCTCCTGGTGTTTACATTTGGGAATTTCTCCTGATGTTTATATTTGGGCATTTCTCCTGGTGTTTACATTTGGGAATTTCTCCTGATGTTTATATTTGGGCATTTCTCCTGGTGTTTACATTTGGGAATTTCTCCTGGTATTTATATTTGGGGTTCTCCTGGTGTTTATGTTTGAGGATTTCTCCTGGTGTTTATGTTTGAGGATTTCTCCTGGTGTTTATGTTTGAGGATTTCTCCTGGTGTTTATGTTTGAGGATTTCTCCTGGTGTTTATGTTTGAGGATTTCTCCTGGTGTTTATGTTTGAGGATTTCTCCTGGTGTTTATATTCAGGAGTTTCTCCTGTTACTTATGTTTGGGAGTTTCTCCTGCTATTTATATTTGGGAGTTTCTCCCAGTGTTTATATTTGGGAGTTTCTCCTGGTATTGATGTTTTCCAAAGTGGCTCCTCATTTTCCAGGGTGGGTTCCTTGTCCTGTTCCCACCTGGAAGATCCCTGAGGGGTTTCCAGAATTTGTGGTGTCAGGGAGCAGTGAGGTCAGGAGCTCCCTGCCAGCACCAGGTTTTCCATGGTATCCCAAATTCTTGGTGCTTATTCCAGCCCGTTTTCCCTGATTTCTTTCCAGAGTAGCTGAATTCCCTGGCAGCTGCCAGATTCCCTGACACCTGCCCAATTCCCTGGTACCTCTGGAGTTCCCTGGTACCTGTGGAATTCCCTGGCACCTCTGGAATTCCCTGGCACTTGCCCAATTCCCTGGTACCTCTGGAGTTCCCTGGTACCTGTGGAATTCCCTGGCACCTCTGGAATTCCCTGGCACCTGCCCAATTCCCTGGCACCTCTGGAGTTCCCTGGCATCTCTGGAATTTCCTGATACCTGCCAAGTTCTCTGGCACCTCTGCAATTCCCTGGCTTGGGGCAGGCTCAGTGCCCCACACAGTCCCTGGCAGGGCTCAGCATTCCAGCCCCATTCCCTGCAGGCAGCTGGGCTGTGGGCACACATCCAGCTTGTGCCAGTCCCTCTCCAAGCCAGGGCAATCCCAGTGTCCCCATTCCAGTCCCAGTGTCCCCATTCCAGTCCCAGTGTCCCCGTTCCAGTTCCAGTGTCCCCATTGCAAGCCCGAGGCATTCCCAGTGTCCCCATTCCAGCTTGTGCCAGTCCCTCTCCAAGCCAGGGCAATCCCAGTGTCCCCATTCCAGTCCCAGTGTCCCCGTTCCAGTTCCAGTGTCCCCATTGCAAGCCAGAGGCATTCCCAGTGTCCCCATTCCAGCTTGTGCCAGTCCCTCTCCAAGCCAGGGCAATCCCAGTGTCCCCATTCCAGTCCCAGTGTCCCCATTCCAGTCCCAGTGTCCCCATCACAATCACCTGTGTTTGCATTTCCTGGCAGATCTTTGGGAATGCCCTGGGCAGGGCAGGGCAGGATTTTCCAGGGGTGCCCAGGAGCTGCCCTGAGCCTCAGCCTGGGCTCCTGGGGCAGGACCTGGGGCTCATCCTGGCCACAATCTCTGCTCCCTCTGCAGGGCTGCCAAGGCCTGGGGGTTTTGCCTTTCCTGCTGTGTAACTGCAGCCTTGGATGCTTTCCCCAGGCTCAGTCTGGATCTTTTCTTGTTTCCAGGCTTTTCCTGCTCCAGCCTTTTCCTGCTCCAGGCTTTTCCTTTTTCCAGGCTTTTCCTTTCTCCAGGCTTTTCCTGCTCCAGGCTTTTCCTACTCCAGGCTTTTCCTTTCTCCAGCCTTTTCCTACTCCCAGGCTTTTCCTGTTCCAGCCTTTTCCTGCTCCAGGCTTTTCCTGCTCCCAGGCTTTTCCTGCTCCCAGCCTTTTCCTGCTCCCAGACTTTTCCTGTAGCTCCTCCCCAGCTGCTTCCAGGTGGCACTGGTGTGTTCACGAGCCCCCTCAGGCTGTAAATCCCTCCCTGCCAAGGCCTGGAAGGTTCCTCTCGTGTGGTTTTCTCCATGAGGTTCCTTTTCCCCCAGCCCTGTGATGCTGCCCAGGGACAGCTCCCAGCAGGGACATGGGAGGTGTGGAGAGAGCTGGGAATCAAACTGATGGAGGGACAGAACAACTTGCACAATTTCAGGGGTTTATTGCACAATTTCAGGGATTTATTGCACAATTTCAGGGATTTATTGCACAATTTCAGGGGTTTATTCGGAGCTGGAAGAGCTTGTGTGAGGGAGGGAAGGGAGGGAGAGGAACCAGGATGGGAAACTGAGCCCTGGGAAGAGGAGGAGGAGGAGTTCCCCAGGGTGGGCAAGGACAAAAGCTGCAGGAGAGGGGTGAAGTTCAGCAAAGACAGGAGAGATTTGGAGAGATTTCCCTGCCAGGAGCTCTGTTAGCCCTGGAAGTGTGAATGGGACCATGCCTGAGTCAGATGAGATGGGAAACAAACTGGGATTAACTGGGAAATGGACTCAAAGCACGCGGGATGTGCCTGTCCGTGCCTTTGCTTTGGGATATCCTGGTGGCTCCAGGGGATCTCCTGCATTCAGCTGCTGGGCAGGAGCACTCCAGGAGCTCAGGGGTGTCTGTGCTGGCCCTGCTGGGGCTGCAGGGCTGGCTATGGGAGCTTCAGGAGCTCTATTCCCTGGGCAGGAGCTCAGGGGTGTCTGTGCTGGCACTGCTGGGGCTGCAGGAGCTCCATTCCCTGCAGGAGCTCAGGGGTGTCTGTGCTGGCACTGCTGGGGCTGCAGGAGCTCCATTCCCTCTGCAGGAGCTCAGGGGTGTCTGTGCTGGCACTGCTGGGGCTGCAGGAGCTCCATCCCCTGCAGGAGCTCAGGGGTGTCTGTGCTGGCACTGCTGGAGCTGCAGGAGCTCCATCCCCTGCAGGAGCTCAGGGGTGTCTGTGCTGGCACTGCTGGAGCTGCAGGAGCTCCATCCCCTGCAGGAGCTCAGGGGTGTCTGTGCTGGCACTGCTGGAGCTGCAGGAGCTCCATCCCCTGCAGGAGCTCAGGGGTGTCTGTGCTGGCACTGCTGGAGCTGCTGGAGCTCCATTCCCTGGGCAGGAGCTCAGGGGTGTCTGTGCTAGCACTGCTGGGGCTGCAGGGGCTCCATTCCCTGCAGGAGCTCAGGGGTGTCTGTGCTGGCACTGCTGGGGCTGCAGGGCTGGCTCTGGATGGTGCAGGAGCTCAGGGGTGTCTGTGCTGGCACTGCTGGAGCTGCAGGAGCTCCATTCCCTGCAGGAGCTCAGGGGTGTCTGCCCTGGCACTGCTGGGGTGGCTCTGGGAGCTCCATCCCCTGCAGGACGATGCTCCTGCAGGGTCCCCCTGTGCTGTGCATGCCCATGTTCCACGTGTCCCTCTCTGGCAGGTTGGGAAGGGAAGCAGGCAGATGGACATTCCAGCAGCCCCCCAAACTCCACCTCCAGCTCCTCGCCCTCGGTGAAGCTCGAGAACTCCCTGCCAGGGCTGCCCAAGAAGCCCTTCCCCAGATCTGACAGGCTCCATGCAAGTAAGAGATGGATTCCCTGCTTCTCCTGCTTTCCCAGGGCTTTGGCTGCTCCAGTGCCAGGGCAAACCCCAAACCAGCAGAACGGAGTGGAGTGTGCTGATGGCACTGCTGAGGGACCCTGGGAGGGGCTGCCAGGCTGCTGGGATTGGGATCAATAATTCACAATTCCATCCTCAGATCGGCCCTTCCCAGCTGGGCCTCTCCTGGGAATTGCCAGCTGTTGGCCCTGCATTATTTGTGGGGTTTTAGTGTTCTTACACACTCTAAGGACATGAAAGAGGGAAAAGAAATTCCTCCCTGGGTTTCCATCCCTCAGACCCTGCTGGGTTTGGCTCCCAGCCCTTTCCTGGAGCTTTCTCAGCCCTCCCAACCTTCCTGGTTCCTGTTACATTTTCCAAGGGTGGGACGGACCCTGGGGAGTTTGGGGATATTCTTACAAAGGGATGGAATGTCCTGAGGGGGAGAAACCCCAAGGATGATGGAGTGCAGCTCCTGGTGCTGCCCAGGTGATCCCAGCAATGCCACCCTGGCCATCCCGGGCTGTCCAGAGGCTCCTGGGGCTCTGGCAGGGCTGGGGATGTGCCCATTGCCAGGGTTGTGCCCATTGCCAGGGTTGTGCCCATTGTGCCCATTCCCAGGAATGTGCCCATTGCCAGGGTTGTGCCCATTCCCAGGACTGGGATGTGCTCATTGCCAGGGTTGGGGATGTGCCCATTGCCAGGGTTGGGATGTGCCCATTCCCAAGGTTGGGATGTGCCCATTCCCAGGAATGTGCCCATTGCCAGGGATGTGCCCATTCCCAGGGATGTGCCCATTGCCAGGGTTGTGAATGTGCCCATTGCCAGGGTTGGGGATGGGCCCGTTCCCAGGGTTGTGAATGTGCCCATTGCCAGGGCTGGGGATGTGCCCATTGCCAGGGTTGGGGATGTGCCCATTGCCAGGGTTGGGGATGTGCCCATTCCCAAGGTTGGGATGTGCCCATTGCCAGGGTTGGGATGTGCCCATTGCCAGGGTTGGGGATGTGCCCATTGCCAGGGATGTGCCCATTCCCAGGGATGTGCCCATTGCCAGGGTTGTGAATGTGCCCATTGCCAGGGTTGGGATGTGCCCATTCCCACGG
>NW_005054639.1:85328-87081 GCF_000277835.1 Geospiza fortis | reverse complement strand
CCAGGGATGTGCCCATTCCCAGGGTTTAGATGTGCCCATTCCCAGGGTTGGGATGTGCCCATTGCCAGGGTTGGGATGTGCCCATTGCCAGGGTTGTGCCCATTCTCAGGGTTGGGATGTGCCCATTGCCAGGGTTGTGCCCATTCTCAGGGTTTGGATGTGCCCATTGCCAGGGTTGTGCCCATTCTCAGGGTTTGGATGTGCCCATTCTCAGGGTTTGGATGTGCCCATTCCCTGGGTTGGGTTGTGCCCATTGCCAGGGTTGGGATGTGCCCATTGCCAGGGTTGGGATGTGCCCATTGCCAGGGTTGGGATGTGCCCATTGCCAGGGTTGTGCCCATTCTCAGGGTTGGGATGTGCCCATTCCCAGGGATGTGCCCATTGCCAGGGATGTGCCCATTCCCAGGGTTTGGATGTGCCCATTCCCTGGGTTGGGATGTGCCCCTTGTCAGGGTTGGGATGTGCCCATTCCCAGGGTTGGGATGTGCCCATTCCCTGGGTTGGGATGTGCCCCTTCTCAGGGCTGGGATGTGCCCATTGCCAGGGTTTGGATGTGCCCATTGCCAGGGATGTGCCCATTCCCAGGGATGTGCCCATTGCCAGGGTTGTGAATGTGCCCTTCCCAGGGTTGGGATGTGCCCATTGCCAGGGTTGGGGATGTGCCCATTCCATTCCCAGGGATGTGCCCATTGCCAGGGTGGGGATGTGCCCATTGCCAGGGATGTGCCCATTCCCAGGGTTTGGATGTGCCCATTCCCAGGGTTGGGATGTGCCCATTGCCAGGGCTGGGATGTGCCCATTGCCAGGGTTGTGCCCATTCTCAGGGTTTGGATGTGCCCATTCTCAGGGTTTGGATGTGCCCATTCCCTGGGGCAGTGCCCAGCAGCCTCTGGGGGAGATCCTTTCCTGAGATCCATCCCAGGTGCCCCTGGGCCAGCTGTTCCCTCACTCTGAGCTCTCTGGCCCTGTGCAGAGCAGGCATTGCACAGAGCAGCAGGGCCCAAAAGAAACCCCAGCAGCAAACTGGCTTTAACTGGAGAATTAAAGCACAATTGCTGTGGCCAAAAGGAGCTGTGGGAACCCTCCTGAGAAGCCAGGCTGCCAAGGGAGGTGGGCTGAGGGGGGATGGAGAGTTCTGAGCCTGCATCTCCCAGCTCTGTTGGTGAGACATGGAGTTAGAGAATGACCTGAGGTAGAAATCACTTTCAGATTTAGATGAAGGGTTGGGCTGGTTTAGTCCAGAGCTTGCTGAGCCAGGTCTGTGCTCATGGGGAGGTGACAACAGTCCCAGTCCTGGGCATGAGGGGGACAGGGGACAGCAGGACAGCGTGGAGGGGACATGTGCAGGAGCTCATGGTTTAGTCCAGAGCTTGCTGAGCCAGGTCTGTGCTCATGGGGAGGTGACAACAGTCCCAGTCCTGGGCATGAGGGGGACAGGGGACAGCAGGACAGCGTGGAGGGGACATGTGCAGGAGCTCAGCTCCCTCCAGCTCCTGAGAACTTGTCTGAGGAACCAATCCATAAATTCACCAGATCTTCACAGGGTTATGTTTGGGGTGATGCCTTGGGAAGGCTGAGCTGGAGCAGAGGCTGCACAGAGCTAAAGAATAAAGCAGGGATTGATTCAAAGCATCTCCTGCATGGATCCACCCTGGGCAGCACAAGAGCCCAGCCAGGGCTGCACCCAGGATGAACCAAAATGGCCCCAAAATGAACCCAGGATGAACCAAAATGGCCCCAAAATGAACCCAAG
>NW_005054639.1:81009-82365 GCF_000277835.1 Geospiza fortis | reverse complement strand
GAGGAGCCCCGGGACCCTCAGCTGGGCAGGGGCTGGAGGAACCTGCAGGGTGCTCCTGGAGCAGCTGCAGCTCTGCAGGGACTCACTGCCCACAGAGGGGGGCTCAGGGTGGGAGGGGGCTGCAGGAGGAGTTCTGTGTTGAACTGACAGAGCAAAACTCTGGAAGAGATGAGAAAAGAAGGAGAAATGTTGAAAATCTGAACTGGCAGTAGAGCTGGGGCACTCTGGGGTTGTGGCTCCTAAACACAGACACTGCTGGGGGCAGAGAAGGGAAATTCTGTTCCAGAGCAGGGCATGGAGTGCTTTGAGCCATCCCTTTGGGTGTTTGGATGGAAACTGGGGGAAATTCTTCCCTGGGAGGGTGGTGAGGCCCTTCCAAATCTGACCAGGCCATTTCCCCTTGGCCTGTCCCTGTTCCCTGGGAGCAGAGCCTGACCCCCCCTGGCTGTCCCCTCCTGGCAGGGACTTGTGCAGAGCCACAAGGTCCCCCCTGAGCCTCCTTTGCTCCAGGCTGAGCCCCTTCCCAGCTCCCTCAGCCCCTCCTGGGGCTCCATTCCCTTCCCAGCTCCGTTCCCTGGACTGCCCCATTCCACTAGGGCAGCAGCCTGGGCTGCAGGGGCTCCTGGGACACCCACCTGGGGCTGTGCCCCCTTAGCCAGCCCTTCCCTGACCCCTGTGCCCGTTACCCAGCCCTCCCCTGGCTCAGAAATCCCCTCTGCATCCCCAGGAGAGTTCACCCCAGAAATGCAGCTCCGGATCCGGCAGGAGATCGAGAAGGAGAAGAAGGTGGAGCTGTGGAAGGAGCGCTTCTTTGAGAGCTACTACGGGCAGAGGTGAGAGCTCAGCTGGGTTCTGGGGTGTCCATCCATGGACATTGGGTTCCCTGGAGCCTGAGGGAGGTTCCTGGCTTCTGCTGGTTCCAGGAAACCAGGAAATGCCAGCAGGATCTGGGTCAGGTGGGAGGTTTGTCACCCTTTATGCACTGCAGGGTGTCCTGGGATGTCTCTCCTCTTGCCCTCCTTGGTGGAGCCACCCCCATGGCTCTCCTGGAGCTGGGGGGGCCGAGTGTGTCCCACCCCAGGGACAGGACCTGCATTCCCACGTGTCCAACCCCACACCACGTGGTGAAACCCCCAAATCTGCCAAGCTTTGATTCCCTGCCTCCTCTTGCTTCAGGGGTTTCCCATCCTTTGGGGCTACAGGGAGGATTTGGGGTTTCTGAGTTCCTGAGAGACCTGGTGTAAATAAGTGACCAGGAATTTCTAACCCTGCCCTGTGCCAGGTTTGGGGTTGTCGTCACCCTGCCAGCCACTGTGCCCCCCGTTCATCCTGGGTGTTTTAACCCTTCAGAGCCTG
>NW_005054639.1:80071-80999 GCF_000277835.1 Geospiza fortis | reverse complement strand
GGCATTCCGTGGTGTGGTTGGGGTGCTGTGGGTGTCCCTACAGGCTGTAGGAACAGCTACAGGGATACACCAGGCTGGGAGTGCAGCTCACCAGGAGCTTCATCAGCTGTGACAACAGCCCCAGTCCTGGGCATGAGGGGGACAGGGGACAGCAGGACAGTGTGGAGGGGACGTGTGTGGGAGCTCAGCTCCCTGCAGCTCCTGAGAACTTGTCTGGGGAACCAATCCACAGATTCACCAGACCTTCACAGGGTTGTGTTTGGGGAAAAAAACCCAATTTGACAAATCACTGAGAGGGATGGAGGAAGTTAATCCAGAAGGAGAAACTTTTCCCTGGCATCACCCTGGGAATTAGATCCCATGTTCCTCCTGAAGGGGTGGTGGGACCTTTCCTTCTCGGTGTCCCCTCCTGCCAGTGTCACCGTGTGAGCTGCAGAGGGGGCACTGGGGGCTCCTACAAGGAAACATTCACTGTTGGCCAAACCCTTTGGGTTTGCATCCTGGAAAATTGGTGTCTGGAGCAGGCCTGGAGCCACCCAGTGTTCCATGTATTGCATTTAGCTGTTTTAATCTCTGATGCTCATTTCTGTTTCTTGTGGAAGGATTATCAGTAGGGAAGGTTCTCAGTGATGGTGGCGCAGAGCTGGGCGTGTGAGACATTTCTGTAGGGAGCTTATTTAGAGAATCCTGCCTCCATTTCCCAAGGATGGGATGGATTTGCAGGGATGCTTCACAAAGCACACTCTCTGTTTTCCTTGGCAGTTCTGGGCTGAGCCCCGAGGAGTCGGAGCGACTGACAGCACAGCCCGAGGTGGCTGAGCCCGGCCGGCCCCGCAGCCCCCCGGCCCCACGGCGGGAGCAGAGCACATGCACGGCCCCCTCGGAGCCCCAGGCAGCCCCAGCAGGCGGCAGGAAAGCGGCAGAGGAG
>NW_005054639.1:78211-79042 GCF_000277835.1 Geospiza fortis | reverse complement strand
GAGACCAATCACAGATGCACCTGTTGCATTCCACAGCAGCAGATAACCATTGTTTACATTTTGTTCCTGAGGCCTCTCAGCTTCTCAGGAGGAAAGATCCTAAGGAAAGGATTTTTCATAAAACGTGTCTGTGACACCACTCAGAGCCATGGGGTTTGCAGCACCCCAAAACTGCCTGGGAGACATCCGAGGGTCAGACAGGTCTCTTGTCTCAAGGCAGGGACAGGAGGGGTTTCTCCAAAGGGATTTCTCCACCACCACCAGTTCTCTCAGACCAAAGTGCAAACACCAACCTGTGGGTCGGGTGTTCCCCGTGTCTCAGCTGTGCTTCTCTCCTGGGTCAGGTGTTCCCCGTGTCTCAGCTGTGCTTCTCTCCTGGGTCAGGTGTTCCCCGTGTCTCAGCCGTGCTTTTCTCCTGGGTCAGGTGTTCCCCGTGTCTCAGCCGTGCTTTTCTCCTGGGTCAGGTGTTCCCCGTGTCTCAGCCGTGCTTTTCTCCTGGGTCAGGTGTTCCCCGTGTCTCAGCCGTGCTTTTCTCCTGGGTCAGGTGTTCCCCGTGTCTCAGCCGTGCTTTTCTCCTGGGTCAGGTGTTCCCCGTGTCTCAGCCGTGCTTTTCTCCTGGGTCAGGTGTTCCCCGTGTCTCAGCTGTGCTTCTCTCCTGCTCTCTTGCAGATTCCCGTGTCCAGAATCTCCCCGATGCCATTTCCTGCGGGCCAGGTCTCTCCCAGGGCGTGCTTCCCCCTGTCCCTCAGCAGTCCTGGCAGGACAGGGGCCAGGACCTTGGCCGACATCAAGGCGAGAGCCCAGCAGGCCAAGGCTCAGAGAGCAGCAGCC
>NW_005054639.1:77320-77717 GCF_000277835.1 Geospiza fortis | reverse complement strand
CCGAGGCGGGGGACAGAGCGTCGGGTGCGCCCCCACAGCAGCTTGGGAACATTTTCTGCCAGAACAGGCCCCTGCCTCACATTGCAAGGACCTTCCCGCTCCCCTCGGGAAAGGAGCCCGGGCCTGAGCAGCACCACGAGGCGCTGAGCAAATCCACCCAGGAGCAGATCCTGCAGACTCTCATCAAGAGGGTGCAGAGGCAGAACGTGCTGCCCGTCCTTCAGCCCTCGCAGCTGAACCTCCCGCACTCAGGTTTCCCGGTGGAAAACAGCTCCACCAGCCAGAGATTCATGCTGGGCTTCACGGGCAGGAGGACGTCCAAGCCTGCCATGTCCGGGCACTACCTGCTCAACATCTCCACCTACGGCCGCGGCTCGGAGAGTTTGAGGAGAGGCTC
>NW_005054639.1:75168-76523 GCF_000277835.1 Geospiza fortis | reverse complement strand
GCTCCCTGCCCCGCACCCCCCGAAGCTGCCCGGGAACGCCGGGGCGCAGCTGCTGGGGCCCAGCTACAGCGGCACCATCAACGTCTCCACCTCGCCCGACGTGGGCCAGGGCTCGCTGATGGGCGAGTGCAACCAGCTGGCCAGCTCCATGGGCAACGTCATGTCCTTCTCCGTGACCGTCACCACCATCCCCGCCGGGCAGGCTGTGAACTCTGGCGGCCACGGGCAGAGCCTCCCGGTGCAGGCGTTCGCCGAGGACGGCGCCATGGAGGATCCCCCTTCCAAATGTTACTGCAGGTTGAAAGCCATGATCATGTGCAAGGGCTGCGGCGCCTTCTGCCATGACGACTGCATCGGCCCCTCCAAGCTCTGCGTCTCCTGCCGCGTGGTGCGGTAACGGGGAGCAGCACGGCTTCCTCCGGGGGCTGCCGTCGGGAGAATCTTGGGAAGAAACAGGAATTTTACTGCCTTGCACAAGAGACACGTTACTGAATCAGGAATCCAGAGTTAGAGTCCTTCTTTCATTAACGAAAGAGCACCTTCTTGTACAGGGAGTCGAAATCGCGCTCGACTACGTGAATTGTGACAAGAGTTTGCACTTAAGGAATTATGTAAATATGCCACGTTATTTTGTTTAAAGATATTTTTTCAATCTTTTAGGAGATATAGTGTTTGACTTGTACTGCAGTTCCAGTAACCCCAGCCTGCTCTGAGCACATTTGCTCTCCCTGGGGACATCCAGCCCACAGCCCATTGTTGGTTTTCTCCTGGCAGAGGGAATGGGATAATCCGAGTCCAGCCTGAGCAGGCTGCCTTGGCTGCTCCCAGTTCAGCTCCCTGGGAACTGGGAGGCAGCCCTGATGCTTTTCCCTCCGTTCCAGAGGCCCCTGGGCTGTGCAGTGCAGGCTGGTGTTCCTGGTTTGCAGATCCCCCTTTCCCAGTATCCCAGGTAAAGGATCCCAGGTGTCCAGGTGTGCTGCTGCTGGAGCTGCAGGGAGCTGGGCTGGCCATGGCAGTGACCAGAGCACCTCAGGCCTGGGGCTGTGGGGTCACACAGCTGTGCCTGGCCAGGCAGGAACCTGCTCTCCTGGGCATTCCCAGGGCTGGCAGGAACCTGCTCTCCTGGGCATTCCCAGACATGGCAGGAATCTGCTCTCCTGGGCATTCCCAGACATGGCAGGAACCTGCTCTCCTGGGCATTCCCAGAACTGGCAGGAACCTGCTCTCCTGGGCATCCCCAGACATGGCAGGAATCTGCTCTCCTGGGCATTCCCAGACATGGCAGGAATCTGCTCTCCTGGGGATTCCCAGGAGCTGGAACTGCCATCCCATGGCCCCAAGCCCGCTGCTCTTGG
>NW_005054639.1:67111-75025 GCF_000277835.1 Geospiza fortis | reverse complement strand
GGGGCAGCCCTGATGCTTTTCCCTCCGTTCCAGAGGCCCCTGGGCTGTGCAGTGCAGGCTGGTGTTCCTGGTTTGCAGATCCCCCTTTCCCAGTATCCCAGGTAAAGGATCCCAGGTGTCCAGGTGTGCTGCTGCTGGAGCTGCAGGGAGCTGGGCTGGCCATGGCAGTGACCAGAGCACCTCAGGCCTGGGGCTGTGGGGTCACACAGCTGTGCCTGGCCAGGCAGGAACCTGCTCTCCTGGGCATTCCCAGGGCTGGCAGGAACCTGCTCTCCTGGGCATTCCCAGACATGGCAGGAATCTGCTCTCCTGGGCATTCCCAGGAGCTGGAACTGCCATCCCATGGCCCAAAGCCAGCTGCTCTTGGGGCACAGGGGCAGGTGATGGGCACAGAGTGTCACCCTGGGTCCTGCCATGCTCTGGGAAGAGTTTTGTTCTCATCCAAACACCCCCATGGTCAGACATCTCCAGTTTCTATCCAAGGTTTTGTATTTCCTGGGTGTAGGGGAAGGCACTTGAGTGTCTGCCTGGGCCTCCTTGGGTGGCTCTTTGTGTTTGAAATACCAAATTGGGCTGAGCTCAGCTCAGCTGGGGCCCAGCTGAGGGAGGGGTGCTGGGCAGCCCCTCAGGGCCGACTGGGGACATGCTGGTGGCACCTGTGCTCCCTGACAGTTCCTGGGTTCCCTCACTTGCACTGGGGGAAATGAAAGCACAGGCCCCGTGTTCCTGGGAGCTGGGGGTGCTGGTGGAGCACACATCACCCAGGGCTGTTCCCCTCCCGGGGCGGGTGGGGGCCTTGCTGCATCCTGGTCAGGGAACAGAGCTATGTATGTTTTTGATGGAAAAGCACTGAATTCACTTTTAATCCAAAGGCCTTTTTAAGCTGAAGCAATATTCCCCCAGCAGTGGGGCAGCTGAGTGGTGCACGGGGTGCTCAGCCTTCCCTTCCCCTCTCCTTTGTACTACTGCTCCCCTCCCCTTCTCCCCGGGAGCCTGGCACTGGTGCTGAGGAGCACAAATAATTCCTGGGTGGTTTTCCAAGGAACAGGAGGTGCCTGAGGCTGCCAGAGCTCCAGGAGCCTTTGGACAAGGCTCTCAGGCACAGGTGGGATTGCTGGGGTGTTTGATGAGGCTCTCAGGCACAGGTGGGATTGCTGGGGTGTTTGATGAGGCTCTCAGGCACAGGTGGGATTGCTGGGGTGTTTGATGAGGCTCTCAGGCACAGGTGGGATTGCTGGGGTGTTTGATGAGGCTCTCAGGCACAGGTGGGATTGCTGGGGTGTTTGATGAGGCTCTCAGGCACAGGTGGGATTGCTGGGGTGTTTGATGAGGCTCTCAGGCACAGGTGGGATTGCTGGGGTGTTTGATGAGGCTCTCAGGCACAGGTGGGATTGCTGGGGTGTTTGATGAGGCTCTCAGGCACAGGTGGGATTGCTGGGGTGTTTGATGAGGCTCTCAGGCACAGGTGGGATTGCTGGGGTGTTTGATGAGGCTCTCAGGCACAGGTGGGATTGCTGGGGTGTCCGTGCAGGGTCAGGAGTTGGACTGGATGGTCCCTGTGGGTCCGTTCCAGCACAGGATATCCCATGGCTCTGTGATTTAGTTGGTGATGACAAGGAAAAGGGAGTTGCAGACTGGATCCTGTGGCAGCAGGAGGGTTTCCCTCCCTGCCTCTGGAGCAGCAGGAGCTGCAGCATCACCTGCTCTGGGCTCTGGCAGCTGAAATTCACTGCAGAGCATTGACCCCCACTGACTGACGTGATTCCACATTGCTGCTCAGGATCCCGTGGTGAGGAGCATTTTAGGGATTAGAAATTAACTCGATTTTTTAAAATCCAAAGCATTGCACAAAATTGTCCCCACAAGCATCTCCCACCCATGGTGGTGGTGGGGGTAGCCCAAGAACCCCTGGCCTGTGCCACCTTCCTGCCACTGCCCACTTGCAGCTCTTGCTTGGAAGAGGAAATCCTGCATTTTTGTTATGCTGGGGAGGGAGGAGGCAGTGTGGGCTGGTGTGGAGCTGAGAGCAGCGTCTGTCCGCTCCTCCCTCCGTAGTCCTGGACAGACACTTCCATTCCTGGCTGGGACAGCCCAGGAGAGGCCAACGTGCAGCTGACAGAGTCATTCTCAGAGCAGACCGAGAGATTTCTCTGCACACTTGGGTCAGTTCTGGTCTCTCCCTGGCTCCTCTCAGGCTGATTTTCCAGGCTGCTGGAGAGGGGGAAGCAGAGGATGAGGAAGGAGCTGTGACCCTGAGCTCTCACAGGCGTTCAGCCGCTGCAGCTGCCACTGGAAAGGCTCTTCAGAGCTGCCCTGGCACTTCCCAAACCATCCGTGCCCAGCTGGTTCCTCCTGCTGGATTTCCCTGCTGCCCTTGCTGGGCGTGGGTTTGCTGTGCCCGTTCTGGCAGTGCAGGGGGTGCCATTGCCAGAGCCATCCCATGGGAATGTGCCCATCTGGCTGTGCCATCCCGGAGGGGCTGGCTGGGGACATCCCAGCGTGGGACACTCAGTGACACAGGACATGGAGGTGGCCCCAGGCTGGCGCTGGCCAGGGCAGGATGGTGCTGGTGGCTCGGGAGTTTCCACCTGTCAGTGCCTTAGTTCCATTTCATGGATCAACACTTAGCTTGGGCTGCTTTTCTTCCGTTTCTTTTTAAGGAAATCGATTTTCTCAGTGCCCATTGAGGTCTGAGCACGCTCCTGGTGCAGCCTGGGGGAGCATCTCTGAGGGTGAGCACAGGGCACGGGGTGTGAGGAGATCGTTTGGGATAAGGGGCTGGGTGTAATAATCCCTGGAATAGGGACAGAGCCCGGGAAGTTTTGTGTGCTGCAGCTGGGTGTGGGGTGATGGCTTTCAGAAGGGGAATTCTGTGGGATTCCTGGGGTGGGACCAGCCTGTCCCACTGCTGAGGCTCCTTGCCATCCACAGGAAATGCACCTCCACACGGGATTTATAATAAAGGGATGTCATGACAGAGTTTAAACCATTAGACTTGGGTCCCCAGGAATGAATTTATTGGCACTGCAGGGAATGGTGGCATCAAAAATCCAGGATTTCCAAAGCCTGATGTCAGAGTGTTTGTGGCAGGGAAAGGAACCTGACGAGGGAGGAGGTTTCAGTTTCCCTTTTCAGGACACAGAACTGGAATTAGAGCCTGCCCAATGCCCCAAACCCCTCGGACAGGCTGTGGCACAGGAGGTGCCAGCACGGCTCTGGGGGTTCAGGTTTTGAGCCAGGTGGGCAGCAAGGGAAGGAATTTGGTGTGGAATTTTACTTTCCCTCCAGGAATTTACAGGAAGGAGGAGGTTCCAAGCAGTTGCACTGGTTGGGGAGCTGGAATTTTATTTTTTTCTTGGTTGCACAAAACAGCTGCTGGAGCAGCAGTTCCTGGTCAGGTTGTTACTGGGAGGGACCCTCGGGAGGGACTTTCAGGAGGGATCCTTGGGAGGGATTCTCGGGAGGGACCTTCAGGATGGATCCTCAGGATGAATCCTCAGAAGGGATCTTCAGGAGGGATCCTCGGGAGGGACCTTCGGGAGAGATCTTCAGGAAGGATCCTCAGGAGGGTTCTTCAGGAGGGACTCTCAGGAGGGACTCTCAGGAGAGACTCTCAGGAGGTCCCTTCCAGGAGGGTTCCTCGGGAGGGACCCTCAGGAGTGACCCTCGGGTGAGATCTTCAGGAAGGATCTTCAGGAGGGACCCTCAGGAGAGATCCTCAGAAGGGATCTTCAGGAGGAATTCTCGGGAAGGACTCTCAGGAGGGTTCCTCCGGTGGGATCCTCAGGAGGGTTCCTCAGGAGGGATCCTCAGGAGGGATCCTCAGGAGGGCCCTTCCAGGAGGGTTCCTCGGGAGGGACCCTCAGCGGGGAGGCAGCCAAGGCCATCGGGAGCGGCTCTGGGGTTCCTGCCCTCCGGGCAGGCTCCGTGCGATGGTCCCTGAGCCCCGCGGCAGGTGCGGAGAGCGGGGCCGGGCTGGGGTTTCCCACAGCGGGAATGTGGGAGGCGGCGGGGCCGTGGCAGCATCGCTTTGCTGATTGATTGATTGATTAATTGTAGCAGGTAATTGCAGGGGTGGGCAGAGCTCTGCTGCCGCCCTGTGACACGGGGACAGGGGACAGGGGACAGGAGCTGGTGCCGGGAGGGAGCGGCCCTGGGTGGTTTTTAACGCTGACGTTTGCTGCACGTGCAGAGCGAGTCGGGGAGCTTACAGTAATATATTTTAAATAATATATAATATTTTAGTATCCGAAAGGAGCAGGCAAAGGAGGGGTTCTGAGTGGTGACAGGGTACCGGGGCACTTCCTCGGCCAGGCCAGCGGGGTTACTGCAGCGCAACTGAAAAGGCTCCGTTCCTGCCGTTAATGCAATAAAAACGGGAATTCTCACAAAGAAGCAATCCAATACTGTTTCCCAGAGGCTTTTCCTGTGTGGACAACAGGCCTGTAAACATAGTTCCAAAAATCCCAAACCTTTGTCTTTTGCCTTTTTAAAAGGGACTTCGATTGGGCTTGAGGGTCTGTACAGCAAAATCGAGGTGACACCATTTGAAAATGTATTTTTACACAAATAATATAGAAAAAAAAATCATATTTTACATAAGAATTTTAAGTATTTGAAATATGTGTATATATATACTGTATGTACTTCGTATATGCTTTATTTTACATTTTCAATGTATTAAAAAGTATTTGAGCTGGTTGGATCGGAGATGTAATAATGTTTAAAAGCACAAAAACAAGGAGGGAAAGGAGCCTGGGGGGAGAGCGGGTGGGAGCTCTGCAGGGAAGCACAAGCCCAGAGCGGAGAGTTTGGGCAAGGCTGTAGCAGTTGGAGAGCCACAAATTGTTCTGTTTTCCTCGTTTCCTGGCATGATCCAGGAGCTGGAATGGATCCTCCCCACGAGGATGACCGCGCACAGCCAAAGCTGCTGCAGCGCCTGCTCCAAACCAGCCCCGGAGCGCCTGGGGGTGCCCCGGGGTGGGTGGGGATAAATGGGCGAGTTCTCCACGCCATCATCCAGGTTGGAAAAGAGCTCCCAGCTCACAGAATCCACCCTTTGATTGACCGACACCACCCTGTGGGGGATTCAGACACCCAACCTGCACCGGTGCTGTCAAGGGAACTCCAAACAGGGGATTTCTAACTCTGCAGGGCTGTTGGTGCAAATCTGCGTGGCACTGGAGTGAATCCCGTCGGGAGGGGGCACTGAGAGCAGACACAGCTCCATGTTGGTAGGAAAATGAATCCACAAACACCAGAGGTTCATGTCCAAAAAGGAGACAGAGGAGTCCTTTTACTTAATTCGAATAAAGGGAGAGGCCATGGGGCATTCCCCTGGGGTCTCTCCAGTTTTTGGAGGACACAGCCTCCTTTTTATCCCAATTTCCTGGCCATATTTCCCTTCTCTCTTTCCCCATTGGCTGAAGTACTTGAGAGGGACAGACTTCCCAAAATTCCTGATACCAGAGATTTTCCCTCTAATGTATAACCCTCCCTTTTAATTTTTAATTCTTACTGAATTTAGGGGTTTTCCCCACTGTTTCATCTTTCAATATTCAATTTCATTTATCAGCAAACCCAAAGTTTATTTGTAAAAGCAAATATCTATTTCCATTCATCAATCAGTGAATCCTTCCCATTGCAGCCCTGCACGGAGAGCTGAGCACAGGGGCTGTGAAGGGCTGTCCCTGCTGTGCTCAGCTCCCTGTCTGTCCCAATAGGACACCAAATCAATGACACTCACACTGGAACCTCCAAGGTAAAAGAAGGGAAGTTTATTTCTCGACCTCAATATAAACAGAATTCCAAAAGTGACCCTGGATTGGAGGATGACAGTGCCACCTCTCCAGTGACACCGGTCACACCAACAGTCCATCAATTCTCTCCTCCTCCAGAAAGGAATGCAAAACAATCATTATTTATGTGAACAGTGCGTGAGAAACTCCGTTACAAAAATGTAAACATCAGAAGGCTTAGAGGAACAGGGAGACACCCTGTCCAGAGGGATCCTGCCTTCATCCCAGGCCTCTTCCTCCCAGCTTCCCCCCTCCTGCAAAGCCCTGAGAGGGAACAGCAGCCTTGGGAGTTGTTTTCTGTTTAACGTGCCTGGGTGAGATAAAATGACCGTGTTGGAGCTGCTGCACTTCCAAACAATTGTTCCTTATTCCAGCGGTGCTGCTGCATCTCCCAGTTCAAAACTGAACCAAACTGGTCTCCTGTCCCTTTCAGTTCAGGCTTCTCTGATGCTGGTTATGGATTTTTGGGTTGAAATCAGGAAAGTGCTGGGGGTGTGGATCAAAGGCACCTTTGGGTCACTGAGGTGATTTCTGGGCATTTAAACCAGCCCAGGAGCAATCCATGGGGGACACACATGGAGATTTATATCTATTTCTATTTCTATTTCTATTTCTATTTCTATTTCTATTTCTATTTCTATTTCTATTTCTATTTCTATTTCTATTTCTATTTCTCCACCTTAGTGTCTCAGAGGGGGATCCAGGGCTGCTCCCAACAGGCCATTCCCAACCTGGCACTGGAATATCCGCACCAGACAAAATCCTTCCCTGTGGCTCATGTCCTGCCACGGATTCTGCTCCTCTTCATCCCACCATGCCCTCTTTGGAAATGAACACAGGATCCTGTAGTTCCTCAGTGTTGGAACCCTGGATGCTGAGAGCTTTGGGCTTTCTGTGCTGAAAGGCACAGACCCTCTGTGAGCACTGCATTGCCCTGAGGCTGTGGAGAAGCTTCCAGAATTGATTGAGAGCACTGGGATTGTGGATGTGGAGTTGGGTAGAAGTGCGTGATGTCACAGGGTGGGAAACTTGGAGTTTGGGGTTTTAGAATATGGTAATAAATATGGCGCAAGATGGAGGTTTTAGGGCAGTGACTGGTCCTTCTTCACCTTCTTCACCTTCTTTTTCACCTTCTTCTTCACCTTCTTCTTCCCCTTCTTCCCCACGGGTTTGGGTGGTGTTGGGTGGGTGGACAAAGGAACCAACACCTCGTCACTGGACACATGTGCTCCCCTGTCGTGGTCCATCTTCTGCTCACCAAAACCATCTGGGGCCATGGCTTTGGGTCCTGCTGAGGCTTTTCAGGGATTTCCTTCTGCCTTCCCCTCGCAGGGAACTCCACTTCCCTGGCTTTACAAGCTGTGGGTGTCTGTTAAATTTTCTTTTGGCATATTTTAAGGGGAAAAATGTTGGTTTATTACTTAGCCCTAATAAATTCTGCAGTTCCCTCAATTCTTGGAGTCCCAAGACATTTGAGGAGCGTGGAACTGTAGATTTGGGGGGGGGAAAGAAACAGGAAGAAACCTGTATCAAGTGACAGGAACTTGATTTCCCTTAAAATGGAAGGATTCAGGGAAACAGGTGTGTAACCAACTCACCTGATTTCTGACAGGAAAACTCTGAGTGCATTTGGTAAAATCAGCAGCGCTGAGGAACATGCAAGAGCCTGGGATTTCTTTAACCTGAATACATTAAAAGTGTCAACAATTCTGTATTTATTATATTCCAATAAGTATGGAAGGGGTTGGAGACCTGCCAGTGGGAATAATCACCCTAGCCCTCAGGTGGCATCTTGGCAGCATCACTAGACTTTAATTTATTCTTTTTAATCCATGTGACTAATTAATGGCTCTGTCTCGTTGTTCAGTAAGTAAAACCCTTTTTTTTCCTAGCCAGGCCGAATTCCCCTGGGAGCCTTGGGAAGAAGGAGGATGGGTGCAGTCACAGAGGAGGGGGAAGCCTGAGCTCCCCGACTCAGAGGCACAGAGAAATAAGCGAGGCCATGGCACCATCTGGTGTTTTTGCAGGTTGCAGCACGTCTCCCTGCAGCCCACGGCAGACGGCTTTTCCAAACGCCGCTTTGGCTGCTGCTGCCTTTCGGGCGGAAATGCAGCCA
>NW_005054639.1:66418-66884 GCF_000277835.1 Geospiza fortis | reverse complement strand
ATTCTCCTCCCCTCCTGCAGGCACAGACCGCGCTGTGCAGGAGGAGCTGTGGCATTTGCAGGGGGACAGAGAGCCTGGAACAGAGCCCGTCCTGCCGGATCCTGCTCAGGAAACAGAGCCGGCATCGGTGCTGCTGCCAGCAAGGCGAGCAGGGACATCCCCGGTGCCCAGGGAATGCTGTTATCCACAGGCACGGTCACGCCATGGAGCAGGGGATGCCCTCACTGGAAACACAGCTGTGGCTGCCCACCCTGCCAGGGCACAATTCCTAATTCTCAAGATCCCATCCATCCCTGCCCTCTGGCAGTGGGAGCCATTCCCTGTGTCTGTCCCTCCAGGCCTTGTCCCCAGTCCCTCTGCAGCTCTCCTGGAGCCCCTTCACGCCCTGGCAGTGGCTCTGAGCTCTCCCTGAATCCTTCTCCAGCCTGAACATTCCCAGCTCTCCCAGCCTGGCTCCATGGCAGAG
>NW_005054639.1:61957-65264 GCF_000277835.1 Geospiza fortis | reverse complement strand
GGCTCCCCTGCTCTGCAGTTAACGGGAGCAGCAGCCAGGGCAGAAGCAGCACCGTGCTGGGGCTGTGAAATGAGGCAGTGCAGTTTTTCCATGGCAAACCGCTGCTTTCTTGCAGAAAAGGCTCACTTGGTGTTATTCGCCTCTCCTTAGGTTGTGGTTTAAATGTCAGAAGAAGGAAGTGAGCCCAGGAAAGTGGAAGTTGCCCTGAGAGACTTCTCAGTGTGATTCAGGTAACGGGATCTGTTGGGATTGACTGTGGTGTTGACATTAGAATCTTGTGTTTTGTGTGTTGGTTGCCTGCTTTTGACACTCACTGAACTGGTACTTTTTTCACTTATGACAAGCTTGTGTCGTGAAGCAGTGACTGCTGCACTTGCTGTTACGTGCTGGACATGTGGAAATATGGAATCATGTAAAAAGATGGAATCCTCTGTTTCAAATTCCTCCAGAATTATGTTTGTTGTGCAACACATCGCTCGTCTGGGGAAGGTGAATCATAGAATTAAGGAATGTTTTGGATGGGAAAGAGCTTTAAACAGCATTGAATTCCACCCTTCTGCCATGGCAGGGACACTTTCCACTGTCCCAGCGTGCTCCAAGCCCCAGCCTGGCCTTGGGCACTGCCAGGGACCCAGGGGTGGCACTGGCTGAGCTTTCAGGTCCCTTCCCACTCAAACCAGTCAGTCCCAAGGGAGCAGCTCCGAGCTGGCCTGCCAGAGCTGGCTCTGACACTTCCACAATCCTGTATTTCAGGGGACACATCCAGGACCTCCTGTGAGCTCTGTGGGACACCCTCATTGTTCACTGCAGTCCCTGTGCTGGTGAATGCAGCAGCCCTGCCAGCATTGTCCCAGGCTCCCTGGGTTTGGAGCAGGCTGGGGGTTTTTGGAACAGTAAATGGCTTTTTTTGTTGGCTGGGGCGCAGCTGATGCAGCCAGGCCTCTGGTTTATCCCAGGACCCAAGAGCAAGGCATGTTTTAGGGAGTGCTGGGTGGTGGAGGGCACTTAAAAAGGAGCCATAATGCAAGGAAAAGGTTTTTGCAGCACTTTTCCAGCAGTTCAATTACATCACACACAGCACAGGTGATGTGGGAGTGGGGACTCCCAGTCCTGGGCAACCCTGGTGGGTGTTCTCAGTGGGCAGCCCTTTAATCCAAGATGGATGTTCTTAGTTGTGCAGCCTTTAAACCAGGGTGGATGTGCTGAGTTAGGCAGCCCTTTAAGCCAAGCTGGATGTTCTCAGTTCTTTAAACCAAGGTGGATGTTCTCAGCTGTGCAGCCCTTTAAACCAGGGTGGATGTGCTGAGTTGTGCAGCCCTTTAAACCAAGGTGGATGTTCTGAGTTAGGAGCCCTTTAAACCAAGGTGCATGTTCTCAGTTCTTTAAACCAAGGTGGATGTGTTCGGCTGGTCAGCTCTTTAAACCAAGGTGCATGTTCTGAATCAGGCAGCCCTTTAAACCAAGGTGGATGTTCTGAGTTGTGCAGCCTTTTAAACCAAGGTGGATGTTCTGAGTTTTGTAGCCTTTAAACCAAGGTGGATGTTCTCAGTTCTTTAAACCAAGGTGTTTGTTCTGAGTTAGGCAGCCCTTTAAACCATGCTGGATGTTCTCAGTTCTTTAAACCAAGGTGGATGTTCTGAGTTGTGCAGCCCTTTAAACCAAAATGAGTGTGTTCAGCTGGGCAGCCCTTTAAACCAAGGTGGATGTTCTCAGTTCTTTAAACCAAGGTGGATGTTCTCAGCTGTGCAGCCCTTTAAACCAGGGTGGATGTGCTGAGTTAGGAGCTCTTTTTAAACCAAGGTGGATGTTCTGAGTTAGGAGCTCTTTAAACCAAGGTGTGTGTTCTCAGCCCTTTAAACCAAGGTAAATGTTCTCACCCCTTTAAACCAAGGTTGATGCTCTCAGTGGGTGTGTTCAGCTGTGTGCTGTGGAAGCTGGGACAGTTTTTGGGGAGGGAAGGAGCCACATCTGGAAGTTTAAAGCCAGGCTTTGGGCCTGGCTTGGTGCCTGAGCCTCCCTGAGCTCCGCACTCAGCCTGCCTGCGTGGGCTGCTCTGGGGCAGCTTTAGAGAGACTAAAGAGGGATTCAGATCAGGTGATAAGGATTTGAATGCATCATATTTTTATTACATTAATTGCTTTCCCCTTGGTGCCATGGAGAAGATTTTGTTGTCTCTGGTTTAGTGTTTAAACAGATTTCTATGGATAAAACTGTGCCTAAATTTAAATAGTTTCATGGGCCTTTCCCAGTCCTGGGGGCTTTAAGGACTGAACTATTTTAACTTCTCAGCTGTGCTTAAATAATACAGATTTATTTAAAAAAACTTGTGTAATGAAGATTTTTAGGCAGCCTAGATCTGGAAGAAACAGTAGGAGACCTTAAAATTCCACAGCAGATAGCACATTGTATTTGGCCAGGTGGAAACAAATAGAATTATGACAGCAGGTGCCAATTCATCACTAAGTTTTAAAAGAGTTGGGTGTCTGAAGGATGTGCTGTGCTTGCAAAACACTTAAAACCATAGGAACTTAAGTAGCTACTGACTGACTGTGTGTGGTGGTGTTTTCAGTCTTTGCCAGTGCAACTTTTAACTTTATTTAGGCCAGAGTTGGACTCAGTGGTCTTGGGTGAAGGAGAGCCTCAGTGATTCTGGGATTTAAGAGGGGAAGGGGTGTCCTGGCATCAAGCAAACAGGGAGGGAGCTGAGGCCCTAACTTACATTTTTATTTCTTTATTTTTTAAAACAGAAAGTGACAAAACTAAGGGATAAAACCTCTTAGTTTTACAGAAGGCAATGGCAAATGTCATCAGTTGGACTTTTACTTCAGGCTTATGTTGTTCCTGTGGAAAGAAAGCCCTTTGTGAGCCCCGCTGGAGCAGTGAGGAGCAGTTTGGGCGCTGCCAGGCTTTTGAAGCAGGTGCTGTGTGTGTCTGGCAGCTCAGACAAAGGTAAAGTTACCAGGCCTGTGTAGGTGTTCAGTTCCCATTGCCTGGGGCAGTGGCAGAGAGACTTTTAAATGCAGATTAATGGTTCTGTGCTCCTGTAGCCTTTCAGTAATATCTAACACTTCACAAACCTGGAAGTATTTTAGTTTAGATCTGTGAAGGTGGTGAGGAAGATTTCACACTGTGAGTTAATGTAGGAGGTGAAATTAATGAGTTAAAAGTGAGCGAGCTGTTTTATCCTCAAGTCCCTTGTGATGGGGAAAGCCGTTCCTGTTTCCAGGTGCTCCTCACTGGAATTTCCCTCCTCCCCAGGTGTGCCAGGGAGCTCTGAGCTGCCAGGTGTGTGGGACCTGCTCCTGCT
>NW_005054639.1:58755-61902 GCF_000277835.1 Geospiza fortis | reverse complement strand
TGCACTCAGAGGCAGCTGCAGGGCTCTCTCCTGTGCTCTGCGAGCAGTGCTGGGGCCTGGGGGGTCAGATGGAGAGGGGAGAGGCTTTGCCAGCTTCTGAGTGCTCCGAAATGCCCTCCACAAAATAGAGTCTTCCCTTCCTGAGAGGGAGGGGTGAGCCCTTAATTAGACTGTTTCCAACTTCTTCCTGCTCAGAAATCCTCCTGTAATGTTTCATTTCTCTTACCCAACAGGAGCACTGCTTTATTTCAAGGAAACACTTTCAGCTGCTGGATTTGCTCTTGTTTGCAGGCTCATGGTAAATCCCATGACATGAACTTCAACAGGCAGGTTGGAAAAAGCCATTTCTACTCCTCAGGCTGTGGGGCCGTGAAGGAGGATGAGGGTTTGGCTCTGGTTTGGCACTGAGTGTGCTGCCTGCTCTGTAGCCTGGCTGTGTGTGCTGGAGAACAGTCCAGTGCCAGAATAATCTGTGCTCAGCCACTCAGTGCCTGCACAGCTCTGGGCCCGGGCTCAGTGCTTCCCTGGGGACTGAAAATGGATTACACAGAGCTTCAAATGACACCTTGGCACCTCAGTGCCACCCGCACCATTCTTAGCCTGGCCTGCAGGTTCCTCAGGGCTGGCACTTCTCTCTGTTCTGGGCTCTCAGCTGCCTCTGACAGATGTGAAGTCACAGAAACTCAGGGGGCTTGGAACTCTTCTGGGTTTGGGTTTGTTCTGTTTTGTCTGGAGGGAACCTGTGTTAAAAGCTTTGCAAGGCTGTCAGAGAAACCTCTGATGAAATCTCGTGACTTGTTCCATCTTTGTTGAGCTCGAATCCAGTACAATCTGTATCAGTTTCTGGCCAGGTGGGGTTGTTGGGCTCACCCTGGGGCTTAGACCAGGGGGTTTTCCTGGAATCACAGAATGATTTCAGCTGTAAAAGTCCTCTTAGTCCAGCCTGTACCTGCTCCCCACCTTGTCCCCAGCCCAGGGCACTCAGTGCCACATCCAGGTGACACCTGCAGGGATGGGCACTGCAAACCTCCCTGGGCAGCCCCTGCCAAGGTCTGAGCACCCTTTCCATGCAGAAATTCCTCCTGGTGTCCACCCTGAGCCTGCCCTGGCCCAGCCTGAGGCCATTTCCCCTTGGCCTGTCCCTGTTCCCTGGGAGCAGAGCCCGACCCCCCCTGGCTGTGCCCTCCTGGCAGGGACTTGTGCAGAGCCACAAGGTCCCCCCTGAGCCTCCTTTGCTCCAGGCTGAGCCCCTTCCCAGCTCCCTCAGCCCCTCCTGGGGCTCCATTCCCTTCCCAGCTCTGTTCCCTTCCCATCCTGGGGTGTTCCCTGGGGTTGGTGTGACCCCAGTGCAGGACCCAGCTCTTGGCCTGGTTGTCCCTCAGCCCATGGATCCAGGCTGTCCTGGTCCCTCTGCAGAGCCCCCTGCCCCCAGCAGCTCCACATCCCACCCCTGGGGCTGTCGCTGAGCTGAGCCAGGCTGGTGCCCTCCATGCCCTGAAGGTGTTGGGCAGGACTGAGCCAGCCCTGAGCCCCCTGGTGCCTCCATGCCCAGGTTTATCCGGCCAGGAATAAACAATAAACCCGGTGCAATTCCCTGTTTACACCCTCTGGTGTTTGGAAAAGCCCCCATGGAGCAGTTCTGCTCCAGACCCTGAATGTGCCTGACCTTTTAGCTCACATTTTAACCTCTTCTGACAAAGGAAATCAGCCTGGAGAGGCTGCTCCACGTCCAGCTACCCAGGAGGAGCATCCCCACCCAGGAGGAGCATCCCCTGAGCCCCCTGGTGCCCGTGCCCAGCTGGCTGTGCCTCCATGCCCAGGTTTCTCCAGCCAGCATGTCCCTGTCCATCAGAGATTTTCCACCCCAGCAACTGGAGGCACTGAGGGCTCTGTGGGGCTGTGCTGCCACGTGCTGTGTCCTGCCTGAACGAAGCAGATGGCTTCTTGTGCCTTGGAAGAACCTCAGAGCTCCAGCAGGAATGGCAAGGCACGCAGGAGGGAAAGCTTTAGGTTTCAATACTGTTATTTTTCCCTAAGCTACTGGGTTGCCTGTTCATTTTTAATGAAGCTTCCTGCTTTATTTGGGCAGGTTTTTGCAGAATCTTCCAGAGCAGCTTTGGATCCACTGGATTTATGGAGGAAAAAAAGGAGCCATTGAGTTGTTTAGAATTTCAGTGCAGAGCTGTAATCCCTGGGAAGTTGCAGCCCCTTTCCTGGCTCCCAGCCAAGTGGGTTTTTCCTTTCGCCCTCCAAGGCTGGAGCCAGTTTGGGTTTGTAGAGATCTTGCACAATCATCTGAGTCCAGCACATGTGAAAACATCAGTGAGAGAGCCAAACCTTTGGGTTTTGGGGCAGCTGCTGCTGGAAGGTGCATGGTGGTTCCCAGAGAAGCTCCTGCACTTGCTGGAGATGCAGAAATAACATTTTAGGGTACTTTTCATCCTTTTGTGCGCGGTTGCTTTTGCTTCAGTTTCTTATCCTGTAATTGATGGGAAGAGAGTTTAAAATGTTAAAGACAAATGAGAAGAATTGTCAGAAGAGGTTAAAATGTGCTTTAAAAGATGTTGCCGGTCTACTTGAATAAGTGTGGAAGGTTTGTCTTTTCCTGGGGTCAGATGTGTCCCCCTGAAGTCACTTCAGGGCACTCCTCTTCCTGGGAAATGCCACAGGGGAACAAAGGAGAATTTCTGATTAATTATGTTTGACTGCTGAGGAAAGGGATTGGGAATATGAAGCAGGAGAACAAAGAAATGAGTAAAAGCATCAGATATTTTGGATAGACAGAGGGAGAGGAGGGGATTAAATCAGTCATTGTGGGGTCCTTGTTCAAATCAGGAAAGAAAAGGAAAAAAACTTCATATTTTTATTGAAGTCTGAGATGAACAAATATAAGCACCTTTATATCATAAGGAAGTTTAATTTTATACTTTAACAAAACATTTATGAGAGTTCAGAAATTATTTGAGATGGTTTCTGTCAAATGTCGGTTGAAGCCAGACGAGCTCAGAAGCCCAAAGCAAGGAAGTGCCAAAGCAGATGGACACCAGTAAGTTTTTCTGCCAGCACAGGTATGCCCTCAATTTTTATTCCATATTCTCATCCCAGTTCTGTTATTTATTAAAGTTGAAATTTTAAGAGTGAACGAAC
>NW_005054639.1:48515-58734 GCF_000277835.1 Geospiza fortis | reverse complement strand
GCAGGAATAGTTGTTCCTTCTGATCAGAAAAACTGCAGAAAGTCACTGAGCCTCCTTCCCTGTGTCAAGCACAGATCAGCCCATGCCCCAAACTGGCTTTGGGATTTATTTTAATTACAAGTTATTTCTGACCATAAATAGCTATGGGCACAGTTTTATCTTCATGCAGCAACTGCAGTTTAATCAGTGACATCAAATATTATTTCTGCTAATGACATGCCACGCCAGGAATGTGAACCAAGTCAGATTTAATAATTGGTAAATGAACTTTTCTTTCTCTGTTCCTGCTTTGGCCAGTGAGGCTGCAGCTCAGTGCAGACCAATGCCTGCAAATGGTTCTCAAACCCTAAAGGACAGAATCTCCTTTGGAGAGTTCCTTAGAGGTGGAAGTACAGAATGAAACAAAATCAACTTGAAACAAAACAACTAAAAAAACAAACTATAACCCTCTGGAAGGTGCCTGTGCTCAGCTGGGGCTGGGCTCTTTCTCCAGGCAGCACTGACACAACCAGAGCACACAGCCTTGAGCTGCACCAAGGGAAATTTAGGCTGGATATCAGGAAAAAGTTCTTTACAGAAAGGGTGATAAAGTTCTGGAATGTTCTGCCCAGGGAGGTGGTGGAGTCCCCATCCCTGGGTGTGTTTATCAAAGCCTGGATGTGGCACTGGGTGCCAGGGTTGAGTTGAGGTGGTGGGGATGGATTGGACTCGATGATCTGGGAGGTCTCTTCCAACCTGGGAATTGTGAGAATTTCGATTGTGCGATTTTAGATTGATTCTGATTGTCTGATTCTGGTTGTGTGTCATTCAGTGATTGTGTGATTCTGAATTTCTGATTCTGTGATTGTGTGTGATTGTAAGTGATTCTGTGTGATTGTGTGATTCTGATTATGTGTGATTGTGACGGTGATTTTGATTGTGTGTGATTCTGTGATTGTGTGATTCAGTGATTCTGATTGTGTGTGATTGTGTGTGATTCAGTGATTGTGATTCAGTGATTCTGATTGTGTGTGATTGTGTGTGATTCAGTGATTGTGATTCAGTGATTCTGATTGTGTGTGATTGTGTGTGATTCAGTGATTGTGATTCAGTGATTCTGATTGTGTGTGATTGTGTGTGATTCAGTGATTGTGATTCAGTGATTCTGATTGTGTGTGATTCTGTGATTCTGATTCTGTGGTTGTGTGTGATTCTGAGATTCTGTGTGATTGTGTGATTCTGATTGTGTGTGACTCAGTGATTGTGTGTGATTTTGTGATTGTGTGTGATTCAGTGATTCTGATTCTGTGATTGTGACTGTAATTCTGTGATTGTGTGTGATTCTGTGATTGTGTGATTCAGTGATTCTGATTGTGTGTGATTCTGATTCTGTGATTGTGTGATTCAGTGATTCTGATTTTGTGATTGTGTGATTGTGATTCTGATTGTGTGTGATTCTGATATTCTGTGTGATTCTGATTCTGTGATTGTGTGTGATTCAGTGATTCTGATTTTGTGATTGTGTGTGATTCTGAGATTGTGTGATTGTGTGATTCTGATTGTGGTTCAGTGATTCTGAGATTCAGTGTGATTGTGTGATTCTGATGGTGTGATTGTGATTGTGTGTGATTGTGTGATTCTGATTCTGGGACTGTGTGATTCTGTGATTCAGTGATTCTGATTCTGTGATTGTGTGATTCTGAGATTCTGATTGTGTGTGGTTCAGTGATCCTGTGACTCAGTGATTCTGATTCTGAGATTCAGTGTGATTGTGTGATTCTGATGGTGTGATTGTGATTGTGTGTGATTGTGTGATTCTGACTGAGTGATTGTGTGACTGTGATCCTGTGTGTGACCAGAAGCCCATGTGTTGTGGCTCAGGGGTGATTCCCTGAGCACAGAGCTGCCTGTGGAGCTGTCCTTGGGCCGTTACCTACAGCTGATGAGCTCCAAGAAGAGCGAAACCTGCTAAGCAAGGTCCTGTAGTATTGGCCTGAACCTGGGGGCACCTGCAGGGCACAGCCAGGGGGGCACAGCCAGGGGGGCACAGCCAGGGCGTGCCAATCTCACCTCCTGTGCTGGCACAGAGCAGGGGCTCTCCCTGTTCCCTCCCTGCTTTGGGACAGGAAAAAACAAGGGCAGCAAGAAAAATGTGAGTTGATAGAATTTTTTATATATATATATATATATATTTATATATTTATATCTATATATATAATTTTTATTATTATATATATAATTTATATTATTATATATATAATTTTTATCATTATATATAATTTATATCATTATATATAATTTATATTATATATAATATCTATAATATAATATATAATATATTATATATAATATTATATATAATATATTATATATTATATTATAGATATTATATATAATATAAATTATATATAATGATATAAATTATATATAATGATAAAAATTATATATATAATAATATAAATTATATATATAATAATAAAAATTATATATATAGATATAAATATATAAATATATATATATATATATATAAAAAATTCTATCAACTCACATTTTTCTTGCTGCCCTTGTTTTTTCCTGTCCCAAAGCAGGGAGGGAACAGGGAGAGCCCCTGCTCTGTGCCAGCACAGGAGGTGAGATTGGCACGCCCTGGCTGTGCCCCCCTGGCTGTGCCCCCCTGGCTGTGCCCTGCAGGTGCCCCCAGGTTCAGGCCAATACTACAGGACCTTGCTTAGCAGGTTTCGCTCTTCTTGGAGCTCATCAGCTGTAGGTAACGGCCCAAGGACAGCTCCACAGGCAGCTCTGTGCTCAGGGAATATACAGTTATTTTAGATGGTGGCTGAGTGTAGAATTTCCCACAGTAATTGGTGTGGGATTTGTAAATTGGCTCTGCTGTTAACTCTGTCAGAGGGTGCTCCTGAGGCCATACAAGTGTTGTACCTGTGGAAAGGGGCAGAAGGTGAAAGGATGAAGGGAAATGATGGAATTTTGGAAGTTCACATCAGACACACTCAGCTGGAGTTTTCTAAGGTACTGCATCGTTTTCTGCTTTTAGTTGAACATTGCTTTTCAATAAGGATTTCCAAATAGCTGGATTTTCTGTCCCAGGACAGGCTGGACACTGGCACACCCTGGCACAGTGGCACGGGTCCCGGGGTGGCACTGGGGGGGCTCTGATGTCCCTCCACCCCAACCCATCCTGGGATTCTGTATGGGAGTGGTTTCCCCTCCGTGTGGCCATGGAAAGCAGCAGCCACCTCAGGAATTCCTGGCTGCCGCATCACTCCAGCCCATGTTGTGTTTCCTGGCACTTTGCTCACGGATTTTGCTGCAATTTTTTAAAGAGCAAGGAACCAGCAAACAGATAAACAAAACCCACGCAAAAAATCCCCACCAGAACCCAAACCCAGCCTCCCCACCCCCTTCAAAGAACCCAACCTAACAAACCAAACCAGCTCAGGCCAAGCTGCTGCTTCCCTTCCCTGTTTTGGGAGCCGAGCGCTGTAATTTGCATCCCAAACATAGTTGCAGTTCTTGTGGGTTTGGTTCATTGCTGTTTTGAACTTGAGAAAGATTCCCCATCTTCCTTCTTCCCAGCCTCATCACCGAGGGATCCTCCTGTGTCTGATCGGTCAGGGATTAAAAGCAGGTTTGTCAGTTATCCTCACAGAACCTCATTTCCAGCGCTGCAGTAATGTGGGGTCGGGCTCTGCTCCCAGGGAACAGGGACAGGCCAAGGGGAAATGGCCTCAGGCTGGGCCAGGGCAGGCTCAGGGTAGACACCAGGAGGAATTTCTGCATGGAAAGGGTGCTCAGGCCTTGGCAGGGGCTGCCGGCTCAGGGTGGATGTTGGGAACAATTCCCACCTGGACAGGGCTGTCCTGCCCTGGCACAGCTGCCCAGGGAGGTTTGGAGTGCCCATCCCTGGGGAAAAGCTCTGTGGATGTGGCACTTGGGGACATGGGGCAGTGCTGGGGATGGTTGGGCTCTGAGGGCTTTTCCAACCTGAACAATTCTGTGTTTCCATTGCTGGATTCTCTCCCCACTCTGCTCAGAAGGTGTGCCCTGCCCACACAGAGCCTCCCCGAGGTGTTTCCCCCTCTCAGAAGCAGCAGGGTCAGCTCCTGAGTGCAAAGAGCCTTGGGTGGGTTTGGTGAGCAGCTCCAGAGCTGAGCTGCTCCCCCAGGGAAAAGTGCAAACCTTCTTCTCCTTTTGAGACAGGCAGGAGCCTGGAGGAGGAGCTGGGGAGGGAATGGAGCCCCAGGAGGGGCTGAGGGAGCTGGGAAGGGGCTCAGCCTGGAGCAAAGGAGGCTCAGGGGGGACCTTGTGGCTCTGCACAAGTCCCTGCCCATTTGGAGAGAGCAGATCCCTCATTCAGGTCCCATTTGGAGAGAGCAGATCCCTCATTCAGGTCCCATTTGGAGAGAGCAGATCCCTCATTCAGGTCCCATTTGGAGAGAGCAGATCCCTCATTCAGGTCCCATTTGGAGAGAGCAGATCCCTCATTCAGGTCCCATTTCAGGGCTCTCAGTCCCTCCTTTTCCTTGCAGAGGGCACAGAGGTGACACTCGGCTCCCCTGGAATGGAACTGTGTCTGTCTCTGTCACTCTGTCCCCTTCATGCAGGAATTGTGTGTGGCACTGTGTGTGGCAATGCTGTGTCCTGGCACTGGCAGTGACCCCTGGAGCTCTGGGCAGGTGCCCTCTGTGCCAGGCTGAGCAGGGCAGTGCCCAAGGCCAGGCTGGGCAGGGCTGGGAGCTCCCTGGGCAGTGAAAGAGTCCCTGCCATGGCAGGGGCACTGGGTGCCTAGAGCAGCTGTGGCTGCCCCTGCATCCCTGGCAGTGCCCAGGGCCAGGCTGGGCATTGGGGTTGGATCACCCTGGCACAGTGGCAGTGGCCCTGCCATGGCAGGGGTGGCACTGGGCGGGCTCTGAGCTCCCTTCCCACCCATCCCAGGATTCCATGGATGAGGAATCTCAGGAAGAGGTGGGAGTCATGGCACTGGCAGGTGCTTGGTGGAGAATGAGATGGGATTGGAAGCTCGTGTGCCCAAATCCTCCAACTTCTACAAGTTACAAAAAATGCCGCTGAGGCTTTTTCCTGTTAAAAAAACCAATCCATTAAGGCACAGCAGCACGTTGGTTCTGTCTGTGCCTTTCTAAACCATGGAAGCACAGCGTGTTTTCAGGTCAGAGCCCACGTGCTTTTTGCCTTCCTGAGAAGGAAAAAGGCTGAGGAGGGTTCTGAGCTGTGGGGCTCCAGCAGGACCTTGGGAAGTGCCAAGGGGTGCCCAGGGAGCTGGGCCAGGGCCAGGGCAGGACTTTGTGCTGCTCCTGAGGCTGCTGCAGCCTGGGCTGGGCCAGCTGCCCCCTGTAGTCTGCATGGAACTGTAGGAGAGTTGTTTGGGATTTTTGTCTCTTTTTTTTTTTTAGGGTTAGACACATAAAACTTGTATTTAATGGGTTTCAAGTTGGTGAATTTGGTAACCAAAGAACAATGTAATAATTAGTTGAATTACACATTAAATTTTACACTGATGCTGAATTAACTTTTCTTTTTTTGCAGTGGGCTGAAATTTGGCATCTTTTAGGGCTGTGTAGTGAAATAAGCCCTGAGAGCTGCTGAATTGTCCCTGTGCCCCCTTAATTTGGGGAACAAGCTGCTCCCTGCTCCTGTCACTCTTTTCAGCTGTTTTCCCAGGAAAGGGAGCCCTCTGTCACCAAACTGGTTTTATTTCCAACTTTATCTGAAGTTCTCTACTTCCCCGACAAATCCCAAGTGACCTCAGGTGTCAGGGCTCAAAGTTAAATGAATTTTAACAATTTTTGTTTAAAGCCCACATTCTCCCAAATCAAACATCCCCACAAATCCTTTCTCAAGCTGAAGGATTCTGTGATCCTGGAGGGAAGAGGGGTCACTCACCTCTGTCAGCCTGGGAAGGGAATGGGCTGAGCTTGTACCTGCTGACCCCCAAAGCCCCCAGCTGCAGCATTTCCCCTTTTTTGGCTCAGAACACAGAGGAATTCTCGATGGGACATTTCTGCATGTATCAGTGCAGCTCTGGGCTTTTCAAAGTAAAGCAACTCGAGTGTTGAATTGATGTCTCCTGTGCTGTGCCCTGCCTTGGAAGGTGTTAACAAGCCTGGGCTCTGTGTGTGCGGAGTGGGATAAGGGTGAGAGGTGTCTGTGTGTCCTGGAATCCCCAGTCCCCAGGCAGAATCCTGCTGCTCTTGTAACAGAGTCCCAACACAAACAGTGTTTGCCATTTCTGTCTCCAGAATGATTGAGGAGAGTGGCAAGAGGAGGAGGACCATGGCAGAGAAGAGGCAGCTGTTCATGGAGATGAGTAAGTAGGAAATCTGAAGACATGATGTCCTTGATCCTTCACTGAGAGCTTCCCTGGGCCAGCTGCAGCAGATCATCCCATCCTGTCCCCAAGCCCCATGCAGGGAGAACCACCCAGGGGCTCCTGGGGGCTGCTCAGGAGGAGAATGCCCAGGGGGATCACAGCTGCCTGGGAAGGTCATTTATCCCTGCATTCTGGGAAGCTCTCTCCTTATGGAATATTCACCTCTCCCATCTGTGCCAGTGCCTGAGGTTTGTGGAGAACCATTTCAATGAATAGTGACAGCAGACAGAGCAGCTTTGGCCTTAAAAAGAGATAAAAAATGGCCCTGCAATGCTGCTGTGAGTCAAGAAATGGTTTGGGGGCTGATTGGTGCAGGATTCTCCTCTGGAAAAGATGAGTTAAGAACTGATGTTTGCATGACATCGCATTGGCCTGCTGTCCTGCAGGAGTCAGGGCTGAAGGGAATTCCTGGGTTAGGCCAGCATGTCCTTCATTCCAGTTACACACTGAGAGAGCTCTGACTGCAAACTACCTGTTTGTACTGGTTTGTTTCCAGAGCAGCATTGTTAGGGAATCATGGAGTGTCTGGGTGGGAAAGGGCCTTAAATCCCACCCCATCCCCACCCCTGCCATGGCAGGGACACCTCCACTGTGCCAGGGTGTCCCAGTGTCCAGCCTGGCCCTGGGCACTGCCAGGGATCCAGGGTGGGCACCCTGTGCCAGGGCCTGCCCACCCTGCCAGGGCACAATTCCTCATTTCCAAGATCCCATCCAGCCCTGCCCTGTGGCAGTGGGAGCCATTCCCTGGCTCCTGTCCCTCCAGGCCTTGTCCCCAGTCCCTCTCCATCCTTCCTGCCAGCTCCTCCAGGTGCTGTGGTTTGGTCACCCCAGAGCTTTCCCTTCTCCAGGCTGAACAATCCCAATTCTCCCAGGCTTTCCTACAGCAGAGCTGCTCCATCCCTCTGATCACCTTGGTGCCTGCTCTGGGCTCTCTGCAGCAGCTCCACATGCCTGTGCTGCTGCCCAGGGCTGGGGCAGCTCTGCAGATGGGCTCTCACCTGGGCACGGGGGTCACAGGGGCAGAATCCCCACGTGTACTGTGCCTGGGCTGGGTGGGCAGAGACTCTGGAGCCTTTTGCCAGGTGCACAGGGAAGCACCAGGAGGTGAAGAGGGTGTGCAGGGGGAGGCACAGCCCCACAGCAGCACGGGGTGTGCAGGGGGAAGCGCAGCCCCACAGCAGCACGGGGTGTGCAGGGGGAAGCGCAGCCCCACAGCAGCACAGGGTGTGCAGGGGGAAGCACAGCCCCACAGCAGCACAGCCGGCTCAGAAGGAAGGGGGGTCACAGGGGCAGAATCCCCACGTGTACTGTGCCTGGGCTGGGTGGGCAGAGACTCTGGAGCCTTTTGCCAGGTGCACAGGGAAGCACCAGGAGGTGAAGAGGGTGTGCAGGGGGAGGCACAGCCCCACAGCAGCACAGGGTGTGCAGGGGGAGGCACAGCCCCACAGCAGCACGGGGTGTGCAGGGGGAAGCACAGCCCCACAGCAGCACGGGGTGTGCAGGGGGAAGCACAGCCCCACAGCAGCACGGGGTGTGCAGGGGGAGGCACAGCCCCACAGCAGCACGGGGTGTGCAGGGGGAAGCGCAGCCCCACAGCAGCACAGCCCCACAGCAGCACAGGGTGCTCAGAGGAAAGCACAGCCCCACAGCAGCACAGGGTGCTCAGAGGAAAGCACAGCCCCACAGCAGCAGATTCAGAAGGAAGCACAGCCCCACAGCAGCACAGCCCCACAGCAGCAGGTTCAGAGGGTGCTCAGAAGGAAGCACAGCCCCACAGCTCTGGTTTGTTGCAGGAGCCCAGAACTTCGACGTGATCCGGCTCTCCACGTACAGAACCGCCTGCAAGCTGCGCTTCGTGCAGAAGAGGTGCAACCGTGAGTGCTGCCTGCCTCATCCTCCCCCCTGCTGCATGGCTGCTGCACCCCTGGCGGGCAGGGGAGCACTGACCAGCTGTGTTTAGCAGGGATCTAATGCAGAATTGAATGTGGAATTAAACAGGCGCGAGCCTTACCCGATGCTCTGTGATATCTTCCTGTTTATTCTTTAATGTTCAGAAATGTGAGGTCCAAGGGAGCTGAGGTGTTCGTTGCCCTCAGAGCTGGGTGTAGGTGGTCTCAAGCTCTGTGAGGGGCTCTTTCCTCACAGGGAAGCCCAGAGCAGCCCCAGTGAGCACAGGGACAGTCCCTGCCTGCAGCTGTCCCTGTGGGGACACGGGTGACATCAGTGACCATGGACAGCTCTGGGCAGTGCAGGTTCTCCAGTCCTCTGCCATGGGCTCTGACCTTGGACAGCTCCCAGGTGGATCCCAGGTGAGCAGGATGCACTTTGTGCCCTGCCCCTGCTGAGCTGGACACAGCAAAGAGCAGAGCAGGATAACGTGTGGGAGGAGATCCCTGATCCCAGGGCACAGGAACTGCTGGGGAATGAGGAGGAGGAGGAGGGCTGAGGAGGAAGAGGAGGAGGAGAACAGGAGAAGGGCTGAGGAGGAAGAGGAGGGGGTCAGCAGGAGGGCTGAGGAGGAAGAGGAGGAGGAAGCCAGGAGATGGGCTGAGGAGGAGGAGGAGGTCAGGAGGAAGGCTGAGGAGGAAGAGGAGGAGGCCAGAAGGAGAGCTGAGGAGGAAGAGGAGAAGGAGGAGGCCAGCAGGGAGGGCTGAGGAGGAGGAGGAGGGCTGAGGAGGAAGAGGAGAAGGAGGAGGCCAGCAGGGAGGGCTGAGGAGGAGGAGGAGGGCTGAGGAGGAAGAGGAGAAGGAGGAGGCCAGCAGGGAGGGCTGAGGAGGAGGAGGAGGGCTGAGGAGGAAGAGGAGAAGGAGGAGGCCAGCAGGGAGGGCTGAGGAGGAGGAGGAGGGCTGAGGAGGAAGAGGAGAAGGAGGAGGCCAGCAGGGAGGGCTGAGGAGGAGGAGGAGGGCTGAGGAGGAAGAGGAGAAGGAGGAGGCCAGCAGGGAGGGCTGAGGAGGAGGAGGAGGGCTGAGGAGGAAGAGGAGAAGGAGGACGGCCCCGCCCCCGCCGTGTCCCCAGGCTGTGCTGGCTGTAGCCCAGCCCCCTGTGCTGCTGCTGGCTCCGCCCTGCACGCAGGGTTCGTTCTGGCCGCAGTTACAGGTTTAGGGTTCAAACTCTGTTTTCCAGCGCAGGGCACAAAGGAATGGCAGCTGACAGCTCTGCCCAGGGCACCGGTGCCCCCCAGGAGCCCCTTGGCACGGCTGGGCATGGGGCCAGAGCTCTGCACAGGGCACTGGTGCCCCCCAGGAGCCCCTTGGCACTGCTGGGCATGGGGCCCTGCAGCTCTCTCTGGTCACAGGGGGTGGCACAGCCTGGCCCCTGTGGGGTTTTCTGTGAGAAATACAGAGTTAGGGCAGTGTGAGGAAGGCATGAGCTCGCACTGAGTGCAGATCATTCTGAAATGTCACCGTGTCCCTGCTCTGGGTGGCTGCTGATCCTTGGGTGTCTCCTGCACCCTCCTGCAAACCTTGAAAGCTTGGGAGCATTTCAGAATATTGCTTCCTGTGGTTCTGCAGATGGCTCACTGTGGTTTGGGAAAGGTTTCTGCACGTTGTTGACGCTGCTTGGATGCAGCAGGGAAATCTGGGGGAGAGCTTTGGAGCCCCAGACCTGTGTTTATAAAACATTGTGCTCTGGGTTTGGGGACTGGATCAACTGGAAACTGTCAGAGTTTAACTGGAACATCAAGTTCCTCCTACAAGTCAGCATGAGGGTGTTCAAAATCACTGTAAACACTTCGTGGTGGATTTAGAGCTTCGTCAGATCCCAGAGTGGTTTGGGTTTGGGGAGGGCCCTTAAAGGCCACCCAGTGCCACCCCTGCCATGGCAGGGACACTG
>NW_005054639.1:47428-48113 GCF_000277835.1 Geospiza fortis | reverse complement strand
CCCGGGCCGTGGCGGGGACACTGCCACTGTGCCAGGGTGTGCCAGTGTCCAGCCTGGCCCCGGGCACTGCCAGGGACCCAGGGTGGGCACCCTGTGCCAGGGAGGGACTGGGGCTGGTGGCTGAAGCTCTGCCTGCTCAGGGGGAGGGCTCTGCTGTTTCTGACAGACCCAGGAGTCACCAAGACATTTTCTGAAAATTCCCTTCACCAGGATTTTTCTCCTGAGAGGCTGGGAAGCCTCAGAAAAGAAATGCAAAGAGTAATTATCTGATGGCTTGGAATGTGCTCTGGAGGTTACACAGACCAACTGGTGCATCTTTGGTTGGTTCCATGTGAATTGTTTTTAATTAATGACCAATCCCAGGCGAGCTGTGTCAGGACTCTGGTCAGTCACGGGTTTTTATTATTCATTCCTTTCTAGCTTTTTGATGTGTCCTTTCTCTTTCTTTAGTGTAGTTTTAGTATATCAATATGATAGATATGATATAATATGATATAATATGATATTATATTATTGATATGATATTATATGATATATAATATCGTATAATGTCATATGACATAATATAATACTATATTATATGATATAATAGTATATAATTTAATATATGATATGATATTAATAATATAATATAATATAATATAATATAATATAATATAATATAATATAATATAATATAATATAA
>NW_005054639.1:46432-47037 GCF_000277835.1 Geospiza fortis | reverse complement strand
TAATGTAATATAATATAATATATGACATAATATAATATAATATATGACATAATATAATATAGTAGGATATGATATTATGTGATATAATATTATAGAATATATTCTATTCTATATTATATTATATTTATAATATGATGTAATATATAATATAAGGAGAGCAGCGAGGCTGGTGAGGGGCTGGGGGCACAAACCCCGTGAGGAACATCTGAAGGAGCTGGGGCTGTTGAGCCTGGAGGAAAGGAGACTCAGAGGTGACCTTATTGCTCTCTACAGCTCCCTGCAGGGAGGTTGGAGACGGGGGGCTGGTGTCTGACACAACCAGAGCACACAGTCTGCAGCTACCTCGGGGAAGGGGTAGGTTGGGAAGGATGAAAGTTTGGCCAGAAAGTCTCACAGATCTGTGTGCTTGGCAGGAAGATTTTTAAATATAGAATCTGAAGAAGGAATAGAGATGGAAGCAAGTTTTGGTATAGAAGGAAAGAATTGCTGAGCCAGTCTTGCTGGCTAACCAAGGAGGCAGAGTGTGTAAGTTAGAAGGGGTTTTTATGGCTCAGAGCAAAGGATAAACCCACCCCAAACAAAAAGATGTTTTTACCAAGCAGAAA
>NW_005054639.1:45148-45826 GCF_000277835.1 Geospiza fortis | reverse complement strand
TTTTGGATGCAATAAACTGCATTTTGGATACAATAAACTGCATTTTGGATGCAATAAACTGCATTTTGGATACAATAAACTGCATTTTGGATGCAATAAACTGCATTTTGGATACAATAAACTGCATTTTGGATGCAATAAACTGCATTTTGGATACAATACACTGCATTTTGGATACAGTAAACTGGATTCTGGAGAGCTGCCTGGAGTCCCACATCCCTCATTTAGGCTCTTACAGTACAGGTTGGATATTAGGAAAAAAAATTTTCACTGAAAGAATAATAAAGCGCTGGAATGCTCCTCCCAGGGAGGTGGTGGAGTCACCATCTCTGGGTGTGTTTATGAAACACTGGACACGGCGCTGGGTGCTGTAGTTGAGGTGTCAGGTTGGACTGGATGATCGTAGAGGTCTCTTCCAACCTCCTGATTCTGTGATTCTGTTTTTCCTTTGTTCCCCAGTTCACCTGGTTGATATCTGGAACATGATTGAAGCCTTCCGAGATAACGGCCTTAACACGTTGGATCACAGCGCGGAGCTCAACGTGTCCCGCCTGGAGACCATCATCTCCTCCATCTACTACCAGCTGAACAAGCGCCTGCCCTCCAGCCACCAGATCAGCGTGGAGCAGAGCATCAGCCTGCTGCTCAACTTCGTCCTGGCAGCCTATGACAGGCCCG
>NW_005054639.1:39198-41303 GCF_000277835.1 Geospiza fortis | reverse complement strand
CCCTACGTCCAACAGAGCCAAAGTCAGCCAGCTCCAAGATGAACCCAGCATTGGCCAAAGCTCAGCCCATCAGCAACAGAAACAGCTCCTTTGTCATAATATGGTTAAGAAGGGGGAAAAGTAACTGCAGCTGGACTGGAGAGTGAGAATATGTGAAAGGAACGGCCCTGCAGACAGCCAGGTCAGAGCAGGAGGGGCAGGAGCTGCTCCAGGTGCCAGAGCAGAGATCCACCCATACCCCTGGAGGACCCACAGAGAGCAGGGCTGTGCCCAAAGCCAGCAGTGACCCACGGGAAGCCCAGGCCAGGTAAATGTTATATTTATAAGCATTATATATATATGTTATATATATATATATAAAAATATATATTATACATATATGTATATTATACATATACAATGTATATATGTACATATATATGTGTATATATAGGTGTGTGTGTATATATATACATATATATGTATATATGTATACATATATATATATAACATATATATGTTATCTATTTATATATATATATATATATATATTTCTATTTATATTTTCATATATATATATTATATATATAAGCATTCACAGTTTAACTGGGTGGGCAGTTCTCCATGGGAGAGCAAAGCTCTGCAGTGAGATTATGGTGCACAGATGAGCCTTGGTGACTCTCAAGTAGGTGCTGAGGTTTGTACAGCTCTGCAAGGGCTGGAAAATGCCTTCACTCCACCTTCCCCACTGCCTAACAATCTTACTGTAATGAACAGCTCCAGCTTTTGCCTGAATTTGGGAGGAGAAAGGAATAATCATCCAGAATGAAAATTTCAGCCTGAATTATAAATACCAAGGAAATCATTAGCAAGCTGGAAAGGGTTTTCCAGCTGAGAGGGGGACAACACCCTTAATAATGTATATATCTAACCCTTAATAATGTATATTTCTGTGGTGGTCCTAGGTAAAAACTATTCCTGACCTGCAAGTATCCCCTTATATCAATTTTCTTCTGTTGCTTCTTCATTCACCAAATAAAGCAGCAGATTTTCACATACTGTGTTTTACAGATTAGCACAAATATAAGCATTTTGAAAGTGATGCATTTTCTACTCCTGGGCTTTTCCCACCAACAGCCACATGGCCCCACATGCAAAGGGAATCCCTTTGTGTCAGATATACTTTTTTTCCTGGGTACAGTCAATCTTCCTCTCTGTGTATTGCTCCATATTTACATCTTTCCAGCACTGTGTTTAACTCTGCAATGATGTACATAAATAAATAAATAGAATTGTGTAATTCCTTCACTGTTTATTTTCACTGGTTTTTTTTTTCCTCATCTGGGACATAAATTTCTTCTAGCATTGCCCTGATGATTTAGGACCTGTTAGTTTTTCCTCCTTCCAAACAGATTTGGCATCACAAAGCATGACTGCTTTAGAGCCTTTTTAAAAATAAAACAAAATAGAATAAAATAAAATAAAATAAAATAAAATAAAATAAAATAAAATAAAATAAAATAAAAGCAGCACAAAGCTCAGAGCAGCTTCTGTGCCAGCAGAGTTTCTGTTCAGGCCTGCTCTGAAGTTAGTTAGGAGAAGTTTTAAAGCTTGGCTGAGGGTTTGGTTGCTGTCAGGCAGCTCACAGTGAAAAATACAGGATTTCAACCCAGGAGTGGCCACGTTAGGAGGAGCTGCCTCAGAAGATGGAGGCTTTAGTTAGAGGTGGGATTTATTCCCCTCTTTGCCCCAGCCCTGAGAGCTCTGCCTTGTCTGGGCCCCCAGCAACAGCTGGATCCAGTGTGGGGCAACAGCTGGATCCAGTGTGGGACAGCAACAGCTGGATCCAGTGTGGGACAGGAACAGCTGGATCCAGTGTGGGGCAACAGCTGGATCCAGTGTGGGACAGGAACAGCTGGATCCCAGTGTGGGGCAGGAACAGCTGGATCCCATTGTGGGGCAGGAACAGCTGGATCCCATTGTGGGGCAGGAACAGCTGGATCCCAGGGTGGGGCAGGAGCAGCTGGATCCCAGCCCAGGGCAGGAACTGCTCTGTGCCTCGCTGTGCCTGGGCTGGGGTGGGGCAGAGCAGAGCAGAGCTCAGGCAGAGCAGGGCTCAGGCAGAG
>NW_005054639.1:33369-37909 GCF_000277835.1 Geospiza fortis | reverse complement strand
GCAGAGCAGGGCTCAGGCAGAGCAGAGCAGGGCTCAGGCAGAGCAGGGCTCAGGCAGAGCAGAGCAGAGCTCAGGCAGAGCAGGGCTCAGGCAGAGCAGGGCTCAGGCAGAGCAGGGCTCAGGCAGAGCAGGGCTCAGGCAGAGCAGGGCTCAGGCAGGGCAGGGCTCAGGCAGAGCAGGGCTCAGGTAGAGCAGAGCTCAGGCAGAGCAGAGCTCAGGCAGAGCAGGGCTCAGGCAGAGCAGGGCTCAGGCAGAGCAGGGCTCAGGCAGAGCAGAGCAGAGCTCAGGCAGAGCAGGGCTCAGGCAGAGCAGGGCTCAGGCAGAGCAGGGCTCAGGCAGAGCAGGGCTCAGGCAGAGCAGGGCTCAGGCAGGGCAGGGCTCAGGCAGAGCAGGGCTCAGGTAGAGCAGAGCTCAGGCAGAGCAGGGCTCAGGTAGAGCAGAGCAGGGCTCAGGCAGAGCAGAGCAGGGCTCAGGCAGAGCAGGGCTCAGGCAGAGCAGAGCAGGGCTCAGGCTCCCTCTCCAGGAGCTCAGCAGCACGGCAGGCCGGTTTTTACAAAAACGCCCATCCCTGCTGGAATGCTCCGAGTCACAGAGGGTGCTGCTGGCACCATCAGAACCTTTCACATTCCCCTTGGCAGGTGCAATCCCCGAATCCATCCTGGTGTGGGGGGCAAGGGGCTGTACCAGCTATCCAGTGCCACCACTGCCATGGCAGGGACACTGCCGCTGTGCCAGGTGCTCCCAGCCCTGCCCAGCCTGGCCCTGGGCACTGCCAGGGATCCAGGGGCAGCCACAGCTGCTCTGGGGTGCCCCTGGATGGGCTCTGAGGTTCCTTCCAACCCAACCACTCTGGGTCCTGCTGCTCCAGGCCCTTGCCCAGAGCCCCTCTCAGCCCTCTCAGAGAATCCTTCAGGGGATTTCTGCTTTTCCAGCTCTCCCCACACTCACCCTGTGCTTTCCCCATCTCTGTATTTTCCCTGCCAGTCCAAATTCCCTGCCCAGCACGTTTAGTTACAGTTATTTGAAACGCTGGGAGTTGCTGGAGGTGGTGGCTGCTGCTGTTCCCATGATTTCTGCGGATCTGGGGCGGTTGTTGTCATTCCCGTGATTTCTGGGGTGGTTGTTGTTGTCATTCCCATGATTTCTGGGGCCCTGGGGCGGTTGTTGTATTCCCATGAATTTCTGGGGCAGTTGTCATTCCCATGATTTCTGGGGCGGTTGTTGTTGTCATTCCCGTGATTTCTGGGGCAGTTGTTGTCATTCCCATGATTTCTGGGGTGGTTGTTGTTGTCATTCCCGTGATTTCTGGGGCAGTTGTTGTCATTCCCGTGATTTCTGGGGCAGTTGTTGTCATTCCCGTGATTGGGGTGGTTGTTGTTGTCATTCCCGTGATTTCTGGGGCCCTGGGGCAGTTGTTGTCATTCCCATGATTTCTGGGGTGGTTGTTGTTGTCATTCCCGTGATTTCTGGGGCAGTTGTTGTCATTCCCATGATTTCTGGGGTGGTTGTTGTTGTCATTCCCGTGATTTCTGGGGCAGTTGTTGTCGTTCCCGTGATTTCTGGGGTGGTTGTTGTTGTCATTCCCGTGATTTCTGGGCTGGTTTTGTTTCCATCCCTGTGCAGTTCTCACAGGTGCCTCTCCCTGCAGTGAGGGCCATGGGAAGCTGACCGTGTTCTCAGTGAAAGCCATGCTGGCCACCATGTGTGGGGGGAAGATCCTGGACAAGCTCAGATGTGAGTACTCCTGAGGAATCCCACCTTTGTGGACTCTCTCCTTTCCTGTGTCTCTTGCATTCAGCTCTGGAGGGTTTTCTTTTGCTGACTTTGTGATCTTTGCCCTGAGCTGGAGCTGTGCAGAGTTCCAGAGTCATTAAGGTGGGACAGTCCCTCCCAGCCCATGAGTCCAAGCTGTGCCCAGTCCCCACATTGTCTCCAGAGCACTGGGTGCCACATGCAGGCCTCCTGGGACACCTCCAGGGCTGTTTGCTCCGTGTTCCAGCTCCTGGTGATCCCGAGCCCAGGACTGAGGAGCCTTCCCAAGCCCAGTCCTTCAATTTAAGCTCTTGGGCTCTTCTTTAAACGGAGAACTTGAGGGCTGATTTTCCAATGGGAATGTCCCAGTTGTCACCATTCCCCTGCTCTGGGCATGTTGGAGGCTCCTGTGAATCTCCTGAGGCTCTCTGCACCTTCTCACTCTGCAATCCCAGCTGCTGAGGTAGAACCCCAGGATGGTTGGGGCTGGAAGGGACCTGGGACACCTCGCGCTGTCCCAGGCTGCTCCCAGCCCTGCCCTGAGCCCTGCTGACCCCTGGGCTCAGTCACATCCCCGGACAGAGCAGGATTCCTCCAGCTGCAGAGGAAAGTGGTGGTGGAAGAGTTCTGGGAAATAAACCCGCTTTCTTCACTGCAGGACAAACGCTGGTGGGGTTTGGAGGGGTTTTTAATTTCCCCTTGGCACAGCCTGGGCTGTTCTCTCTCATTTTCAGATTTCCATACCTTGAATTTCTCTCTCTTTAGGGTCACTTCACTGCCTGCTCAGCTCAGATGAATGTCCTGAGCACACTGAGGAGGTTTCAGCCCATTTTGAACACAATTGTGTCCTGTCCCTGTAGTGTCCCACCCTTCCCACCCTGCCAGGTTCATTGCAGGCCTTCAGCTCCTGTGCAGGAGGATTCTGCTCCAGGGTGGATGAGGATTCTGGAATTTTGGCTCCCTAATTTTAGTTGTTCCCATTGGTTTCATTTTGTGTGCCTTTTCATCCTGACCTTTTTTCCACATTCAGTTTCTAGGTTAAGTCTAGTTTTTCTGGCTGGCTTATTTTTCTAAAATACACAAATCCACCATTTAAGATATTTTTTTATTTTTCCCCCCATTTCATGTTTTCTTTTATAACATTATTCAAGAGACCTTCAGTTCAAGCTGCTCTGTTCAGTCAGTGATACAAATTCCAGGTAGCTTTATCCATCTTAGCTGAGGCATTGCAGGCTTCTTCCTGAGCTCATTCTTTCAGGAAATTGGGGTAATTCCTCCAGTTTACTGGAAATGTGCCTTTCTGAAAGTGTCTATTTTTCTGAAGCTGGTTTTGATCACTGAAATGAAGGTGATTTTCTGCCAGCCTGAGCTTTTTGATGTTTAATTACTGCTGGTGCCTGAAATAACAGCAGAGGGGGCTCAGTGCCGCTGAGGAGGTGTGGGATCTGTCACATCCTGGGGAATTCTAGGTCGTGTTTGCATTGGTGAAACCTCCCTTTGGAGCTCTGGGGGTGCTCAGGGCCCAGCTGGCTGTGTGAGAGGTCTCTGCAAGGAGATTCTGGGTCCCAGGGTGTGGGGATCCATAAAGTTAGAGGGTTTATAAGAAGGTGGGAAAAAGACATGTTGATAGTGTTAGACACGCTCCCCTTCAAAACAGAGCAGCAACTGATTTTCTTTTACTGGCACAAAGACACGGTTGTGAAGAAAATTGAAAAATTGTGTTGTATGAATCTGTCAGATCATTCAGAATCCATTCACAAAAGTATACAGAAATTGAAAGACTTGACAGCCCAAGTTAAAGAAGTTAGTAAGTCCTGGATAGATGACTTGTTCCGAGAATAGAACGTTGCACCTTAGCTAAAGCAACTCTGCAAGAGAAGTCTCTGTGGATTAAGTGTTCTGATAGTGACATTAATAGTGATCCCCTGCATACTTCATTGTGTGCCTCGAATGATGAACAAAAGTCAGAAAAGTTTTTGTTATACAAGAAAGAGAATTAAGAAGTGGAATCACAGAAAGTGTTCAAAATCTCGCAGAGAATGTAGATGAAAGTATAGAAATAGAAGAGGAATTTAAATTAAGAACAACAAGAGTTTTTAAACAATAACTTGTTAATATTGTCAGACGTGATTTATACCTCTTCCACTAACTGAAACCTTCACAGCATTAAGTTGCTGTGTTGTAACACAGCAATGCTTAGATGTAGCAAGAACAAGCCTGAAGCAGATAGTAAGCAAAAACATTACAGCAGGGCAGTTCTGTTTTCTGTCTGGCATCGTTGTTCTGTCGTGCTCTCTGCATCCTGCCCCTGGGACTGGCCTTTGCTGGGGGCTGGGGCTCTGGGGAGGGGATCAGGGACCCCCGGGGCTCAGGGAGGAGCAGGGTCAGGGAGTGGGGCACCTGCAGCACCCCCCTCTTCTCCTTCCGTCCTTACAAACATCAGGGACCGTCTGCTCGGCCCCTCTTTGCTCTCAGGAGCACGTTTGTCCCCACAGAGCTGCTGGAAAAGGGCAAACGCCTCTCATCACAAATGTGCTCAGAATGCCAGAGCAGTTTGGGCTGGAAGGGACATTACATCCCACCCCAATTAAATCCCGCCCCAATTAAATCCCACCCCATTACATCCCACCCCATTACATCCCACCCCATTACATCCCACCCCATTAAATCCCACCCCAATTAAATCCCACTCCTGCCATGGCAGGGGCACCTCCCACTGTCCCAGGTGCTCCCAGCCCTGCCCAGCCTGGCCTTGGGCACTGCCAGGGATCCAGGGGCAGTGCCCCCG
>NW_005054639.1:32204-33033 GCF_000277835.1 Geospiza fortis | reverse complement strand
CAGGCCTTGGCAGGGGCTGCCCAGGGAGGTTTGCAGTGCCCATCCCTGCAGGTGTCACCTGGATGTGGCACTGAGTGCCCTGGGCTGGGGACAAGGTGGGCACTGGGCACAGCTGGGATTTTCCAGCCTCAGGGATCCTGGGCTGTGGTGCCCCTGCCATCCCCCGTGCCCTCAGTGGGCATTTCCCTGGAGCTCTGCCAGCTCTGGCACTGGCACAGCCCTGTTCCACTCTGAAGCCTCCTCTGGGGGTTCTGCAGGTTCAGGTTCCAGCTGTGTTCCACTCTGGGGGTTCTGTAGGTTCAGGGTCCAGCTGTGTTCCACTCTGGGGTTTTGTAGGCTCAGGTTCCAGCTGTGTTCCACTCTGGGGGTTCTGTAGGCTCAGGTTCCAGCTGTGTTCCTCTGGAGTTCTGCTCTGCTCCCTTCCTGTCCCAGCTGGTGCAGGGCAGGAGCTTCCCCTGCACTGATGGGGTGGGATGGGATCCATGGGATAAAGGGATGGGATCCATGGGATAAAGGGATGGGATAATGGGATGGGATAATGGGATGGGATAATGGGATGGGTTGGGATCCCTGGGATCGATGGGATAATGGGATGGAATAATGGGATGGGATAGCATCCATGGGATGGAATGGGATAGGATGGCATCCATGGGATGGGATCCATGGGATGGGATAGGATGGGATGGGATCCATGGGATAGGATAGGGTGGGATGGGATGGGATGGGATGGGATAATGGGTTGGGATAATGGGATGGGATCCGTGGCATGGCATGGGATCCATGGAATGGGATGGGATGGGATGGGATGGGATGGGATGGCGTGGGATCC
>NW_005054639.1:29255-31008 GCF_000277835.1 Geospiza fortis | reverse complement strand
GGGATTGGGGATCAGGGATTTGGAATCTGGGATTGGGGATTTGGGGTCTGGGATTTGGGGTTTGGGATTGGGGATCGGGGATTGGGGATTTGGGGTCTGGGATTTGGGATTGGGGATTTGGGGTTTGGGATTGGGGATTGGGGATCAGGGATTTGGAATCTGGGATTGGGGATTTGGGGGTTTAGGGTCTGGGACTGGGGAGTTGGGGTCTGGAGTTGGGGATTGGGGTCAAGGATTTGGGGGTTTGGGATTGGGGGTTTGGGGTTTTGGGGTCTGGGATTGGGGATTTGGGGGTTGAGGATTTGGGGGTTGAGGATTTGGGATCGGGGATTGAGGGTCTGGGGTTGGGGATTGGGGATTTGAGGTTTGGGATTGGGGATTTGGGGTTTGGGATTGGGGATTTGGGGTTGGGGATCAGGGATTGGTGATTTTGGATTTGGGGTCTGGGATTTGGGATCAGGGATTCAGGATTTGGGATCAGGGGTTTGGGGTCTGGGACTGGGGATCTGGGATTTGGGATCAGGGATTTGGGGTCTGGGATTGGGGATCTGGGATTTGGGATCTGGGATCGGGCATTGGGGGTCAGGGATGGGGGATTTGGGATCTGAGGTTTGGGGTCTGGGATTGGGGATTAGGGATTTGGGGTCTGGGATTTGGAGTATGGCATTGGCGATTTGAGGACTGGGATCAGGGATTTGGGGTCTGGGATTCAGGATTTGGGATCAAGGATTCAGGATTTGCGGATCAGGGATTGCAGATTCGGGATTGGGGATCAGGGATTTGGGGATTGGGGATCTGGGATTTGGGATCAGGTATCTGAGGTCAAGGATCAGGGATTATGGATCTGGGATTAGAGATCTGGGATTTGGGATTCAGGATTAGGGGTCTGGGATGTGGGATTCAGGATTTGGGATTCGGGGTTCCCAGGGCATCGGGGCTGGGGGTCACTGAGCTCCCCTGTACAACCCAAGCACTTTGAAACAGTCCAAAATAAGCAACTGAAGGATTTTCTGTCATTTCAGTTGATTCCCCTCCTTGAAGGGCCTCCCCTGTTCCCCATCAGAGCACCAGGAATGACTCATTCCTTCCCCAGAACACAAACCATGCCATTTTCACTATTTCCCCTTGATTTTTCAAAGCCTTTTCACTGTGTAAAACAATTAGTTTAACAAGTCACTTCCAGGATCTGTTCAAAGTAAACACCTTCTGTGCACCAGTTTATTTTTAAATCCATTGCAGGTGCATTTTAATTGTTCCAATGATTTGTTTCTCGTTTGAGGTAATGTAAATAATATAACTAATCCCAAAATCAACTGTAAACATGAACTTGATTGATCTTGGGCCTAAAATGAAATGTTTAGACTCTGGGCATGATGATGCTCCAGCAGAAACATTTCTGCAGCATTTGATGTAAAATTTATAGTGACTAAATATAAGTTAATTAGCAATTAGCATGTTTGGAATATGGCACAGTAGGAAACAGCCTTTGATTTCAGAATCAGTGAGGCTCCAGATTTACATATTGGGAATTGGGAATTGTGCCCTGGCAGGGTGGGCAGGCCCTGGCACAGGGTGCCCACCCTGGATCCCTGGCAGTGCCCAAGGCCAGGCTGGACATTGGGGCCTAAAAAGTGTAAATTCCTCTCATTAAAAATGTTCTCAGAATGCCAGACTGGTTTGGGCTGGGAGGGAGATTAAATCCCACGCAGGGTCCATGGCAGGGGGGCACTCGGGGGTGTTTTAAGATACTTGG
>NW_005054639.1:28811-29108 GCF_000277835.1 Geospiza fortis | reverse complement strand
CAGGGGGGCCCTCGGGGCTGTTTAAGGTCCCTTGGCACCCCAGCCATCCCTGACTCCATGGCTGTGGCAGCACAGGAGTATTCCTGGCAGGCACAACTGGAGCACTGATGTCGTGAGGGGCCCCAGGACGGGGTGAGGGATGAGAATCGGACTGCAAGGTCTCAGAAGGCTGGGTTAATAGTATGGTATGATATGATATGATATGATATGATATGGTATGATATGATATGATATGATATGATATAGAATATATAATATAATATAATGTAATGTAATGTAACGTAACGTAACGTAACA
>NW_005054639.1:24578-28003 GCF_000277835.1 Geospiza fortis | reverse complement strand
TATTATATTATATTATATTATATTATATTATATTATATTATATTATATTACATTATATCCTAAAACTATACTAAAAAAAGAGAAAGGCTTCATCAGAAGGCTAGACAAGAATGGCAATAAAAACCCAGACTCAGGGAGTGACACAGCTGGCTGTGATTGGCCATGAATTAAAAACAATTCACACGTTTGGATAAACAATCTCCAGGCCACATCCCAGGAAAGCGAACCATGGAGAAGCTGAGGCTTTGTCTCAGGAGGACAGCCCTGGCCAAGGGATTTCTCAGCAAATGTCACAGAGAAGTTGCGGGGCTGGAGGAGCGCTGGCGGTGGGAAGCGCTCTTTGCTGCGCCCTCCATGCGGCCTGTGCTCTCCCTGCAGAAGAAGGTGATGCTGAACATGTTCCTGGACACGCTGATGGCTGACCCTCCTCCCCAGTGCCTTGTGTGGCTGCCCCTCATGCACAGACTGGCCCACGTCGAAAATGGTAAATGCAATATTTCCCTGCTGGGGGCCTGGGGATGCTGTGCCCTTGTGCCTTCATGTCCTGGGGGCGTCCCAGAGCTGGGGGGGCACGTTCCTGGGGGGCTGGGTGTGCGAGCAGCAGCAGTGCAAAGCCCGTGGGTTTTAGCTAGGGGGGAACAAATGACATTCTCTGAATGTTCCTGAGGCTGCAAAGGAGGCTCAGGGGGGACCTTGTGGCTCTGCACAAGTCCCTGCCAGGAGGGGACAGCCAGGGGGGGTCGGGCTCTGCTCCCAGGGAACAGGGACAGGCCAAGGGGAAATGGCCTCAGGCTGGGCCAGGGCAGGCTCAGGGTGCACACCAGGAGGAATTTCTGCATGGAAAGGGTGCTCAGGCCTTGGCAGGGGCTGCCCAGGGAGGTTTGCAGTGCCCATCCCTGGAGGTGTCACCTGGATGTGGCACTGAGTGCCCTGGGCTGGGGACAAGGTGGGCACTGGGCACAGCTGGCACTGGATGGGCTGGGAGGGATTTTCCAGCCTCAGGGATCCTGGGATTTTTAAATGAATTGTGATGGTGGCAATTTCCTGGGGTCAAGTCCTCACCAGGAGGTGGATCTGGTTAAAATGTTGGATGGACTCCAGGAAAAGGGGATCCTGGTTTGATCCTGGCGTTCCCTGGCAGCAGCCAGGAGCAGGAGGGGACCAGCTGGGCTGCTCCCCTTCTCTGGGCTCTTTCCTATCCAAAGTTAAACTTTGGCCCTTGCAGAAAAATGAAAACAGAAATAATACCACAAGGAAAAAACCCACAAACAAAATCCTAAACAAACAACCCCCATAAAAACCTAAACCAACAAAACCCAAGGAAACAACAACAGCAGAAAATAAAAACCGCAAACAGAAAACCAACAAAACAACCAAAAAACCCAAAGCAAGAAAAGACAAAAAAAAAAAAAACTGGGCTATTGTTACTCCTTCCCCTCATCAGGAAATCAGGGTTTGGGTTATTTTTATTCCTTCTTCTCATCAGGAAATCAGGGGTTTGTATTTTGGGTTATTGTTATTCCTTCCCCCCATCAGGAAATCAGGTTTTGGGTTATTGGTGTTCCTTCCCCCCATCAGGAAATCAGAGTTTGGGTTATTTTTATTCCTCTCATCAGGAAATCAGGGTTTGGGTTATTGTTATTCCTTCCCCTCATCAGGAAATCAAGGTTTGGGTTGTTTTTATTCTTTCCTCTCATCAGGAAATCAGGATTTAGGTTGTTGTTATTCCTTCCCCTCATCAGGAAATCAAGGTTTGGGTTGTTTTTATTCTTTCCTCTCATCAGGAAATCAGGATTTAGGTTGTTGTTATTCCTTCCCCTCATCAGGAAATCAAGGTTTGGGTTGTTTTTATTCTTTCCTCTCATCAGGAAATCAGGATTTAGGTTGTTGTTATTCCTTCCCCTCATCAGGAAATCAAGGTTTGGGTTGTTTTTATTCTTTCCTCTCATCAGGAAATCAGGATTTAGGTTGTTGTTATTCCTTCCCCTCATCAGGAAATCAAGGTTTGGGTTGTTTTTATTCTTTCCTCTCATCAGGAAATCAGGATTTAGGTTGTTGTTATTCCTTCCCCTCATCAGGAAATCAAGGTTTGGGTTGTTTTTATTCTTTCCTCTCATCAGGAAATCAGGATTTAGGTTGTTGTTATTCCTTCCCCTCATCAGGAAATCAAGGTTTGGGTTGTTTTTATTCTTTCCTCTCATCAGGAAATCAGGATTTAGGTTGTTGTTATTCCTTCCCCTCATCAGGAAATCAAGGTTTGGGTTGTTTTTATTCTTTCCTCTCATCAGGAAATCAGGATTTAGGTTGTTGTTATTCCTTCCCCTCATCAGGAAATCAAGGTTTGGGTTGTTTTTATTCTTTCCTCTCATCAGGAAATCAGGATTTAGGTTGTTGTTATTCCTTCCCCTCATCAGGAAATCAAGGTTTGGGTTGTTTTTATTCTTTCCTCTCATCAGGAAATCAGGATTTAGGTTGTTGTTATTCCTTCCCCTCATCAGGAAATCAAGGTTTGGGTTGTTTTTATTCTTTCCTCTCATCAGGAAATCAGGATTTAGGTTGTTGTTATTCCTTCCCCTCATCAGGAAATCAAGGTTTGGGTTGTTTTTATTCTTTCCTCTCATCAGGAAATCAGGATTTAGGTTGTTGTTATTCCTTCCCCTCATCAGGAAATCAAGGTTTGGGTTGTTTTTATTCTTTCCTCTCATCAGGAAATCAGGATTTAGGTTGTTGTTATTCCTTCCCCTCATCAGGAAATCAAGGTTTGGGTTGTTTTTATTCTTTCCTCTCATCAGGAAATCAGGATTTAGGTTGTTGTTATTCCTTCCCCTCATCAGGAAATCAAGGTTTGGGTTGTTTTTATTCTTTCCTCTCATCAGGAAATCAGGATTTAGGTTGTTGTTATTCCTTCCCCTCATCAGGAAATCAAGGTTTGGGTTGTTTTTATTCTTTCCTCTCATCAGGAAATCAGGATTTAGGTTGTTGTTATTCCTTCCCCTCATCAGGAAATCAGGGTTTACCAAAAATCCACGGAAAGTTTTCTTTCCTTTGTGTTTCCCGCAGTCTTCCACCCCGTGGAGTGCTCGTACTGCCACTGTGAGAGCATGATGGGCTTCAGGTACCGCTGCCAGCAGTGCCACAACTACCAGCTGTGCCAGAGCTGCTTCTGGAGGGGCCATGCCAGCGGCCCCCACAGCAACCAGCACCAGATGAAGGAGCACTCCTCGTGGGTAAGGCCTTCCTCATGGGGCAGGGCACTGCTCCTGGGTCAGGGCACTGCGTGTGGCCAGGGCACTGCTCCTGGGTCAGGGCTTCCTCCAGGGCACCATGGCAGGGACACTGCCACTGTGCCAGGGTGTGCCAGTGTCCAGCCTGGCCCTGGGCACTGCCAGGGACCCAGGGGGGGCACCCTGTGCCCGGGCTGCCCC
>NW_005054639.1:23771-24523 GCF_000277835.1 Geospiza fortis | reverse complement strand
GATTCTGAAAACAGAGATTTTGGTTGCTCTCAGTCTGAATTTCAGTGACATTTATGGCTCTGAAGCAAAGTGGTCACAGCTGGTTGGAAATAGGGACAGAGGAGGAAACACGGAATTATGGAATAGGTTGGAATTATGGAATCCCACCCAGTGCCACCCCTGCCATGGCAGGGACACCTCCCACTGTCCCAGGGTGTCCCAATGTCCAGCCTGGCCTCGGGCACTGCTAGGGATCCAGGGGCAGCCACAGCTGTGCCAGGGCCTGCCCACCCTGCCAGGGCACAATTCCCAATTCCCAATCTCCCACCCAGCCCTGCCCTCTGGCAGTGGGAGCCATTCCCTGGCTCCTGTCCCTCCAGGCCCTGACGAGTCCCTCAAATGAACAAATTCAGAGAGAAGTAAATGTGGAGGTTTTCAGCAGGTGAAGAATTAGTTTAGGGAAACGAGGGGTTTGAGTTTGGAGTCATCACATCTGTGTGCATAATTTAAATTCTCTGTGGGGTCAGTCAGTGATACAAAACCAAACTGTGATTTTTGTAGGATTTCAAAGGCATTAAAGCAGAGGGGCTGGAACGAGGTGAGCTTTAAGGTCCCTTCCAGCACAAACCCTTTCAGGATTTGGTGATATTGGGATGACCAGGTGCCCATTCCCTGGGGTCCAGAGGCTCTCCAGGGCCTCCACACCATCTGCTGCTCCCCAGGATGGAGCTGGGGGCTGATAAATAAAAACCCCAGGGCCTGGAAGGAATGAG
>NW_005054639.1:23593-23745 GCF_000277835.1 Geospiza fortis | reverse complement strand
CAGCAGGAACTGACCCCATGGTAGTAACTGGTGTTAATTATCAATTATCACTAATTGCCAGGCACTGATGGTGTTAATGTAACTCCTATTTGAGCCACTATCAATCTGAATTTTCATTTGAGTGTCCCTTGGGAGCTGGTCCCAGTTGCACT
>NW_005054639.1:20669-23576 GCF_000277835.1 Geospiza fortis | reverse complement strand
ATTAATAACTGTAATTAATAATTAATAATGGTAATTAATTCCAGAGCAGTAATTAGCCAGGGCTTGCCCTTTCCTGGGGTGTCAGTGAGGGAGAGCAGCAGGAGGAGGTGCAGCTGATGTCTGAGCTCCCATGTCCGTGGCATTATGGAATTGTTAGCGTTGGAAAAGACCATCCCCAGGGTTCCATGCTGCTGCTGGGAGCTCATTGAGCACAGCAGCATTTTCAGAATTAATTTTGTAAGTCAGTATGGGATTTAAACCCCATTTTTTGGTCATTCCTGTGGGTGTCACCAGCATTGCCAAGGACCCAGGATCACCAATCCTGTGAGGCCATTTAGTGTGGAAATCAGAACAACAAAAACATCTACAGACCCTAAACAGTTCAATCTGTAGCCTTGGAAGACACTTAGATTAATGTAAAAATGTAAATGTAAAAATACAAGGTAAAAATACAATACACAGACATTTAGCAGAAAAATCATAAATGTGTGTTTCTGTAGTTGTAAGTTAGAATATCCCTTAAATAAGTGAGAAACTGGATTGTGAAGGCCCAGGACCCAGGATCACCAACCCTGGTGATCCAATTTAGTGTGAGAATCGAAAAATAAATAAAAAAACTTCTACAGACTCGAAACAGTTTAATCTGTAGCCTTGGAAGACACTTAGATTAATGTAAAAATGTAAATGTGAAAATACAATACACAGACATTTAGCAGAAAAATCAAAAATGTGTGTTTCTGTAGTTGTAAGTAAGAATATCCCTTAAATATTCTGGTGCTGGGTAAAATGGTGAAGGGTTTGTAATGCAGGGGTGTGGTTGTATGGAATAAACTGAGAGTTGATAAATTACAATAAAAGCCTGTGGGTTAGAAGCCCATTAGATGAAAGTACCCATAGTGCAGCAGGAGGAGGTAAAAGTGATAGGTTAAAAAAGTAAAATAAATCCCGTGGCAGCTGCCTGTTGATTAGAAAGTTACATATTGCCTCTGGTGAAGAAACTGTAGCCAAATGCTAAAATCTCCCTAAAAAAAATCCTCTAAAATCTCACAGCCCCTGAGATTAATGTTTATCTAAGCAATAAATTGTTCTTAGCTTGAAATTAGCCCCAGCCCTTCATTTCCAGCAGTGACAACAATAATTCAGCACCACTGAGGGCAAAAGGAGATAGAGTCACCCCTGCCTGTCCCAGCACTGCCCCGCCTTGGCAAGTGGCTCTTCCTGCCCTCAGAATGCCCCCTGTGTGTTCAGAGAGCGATGTCAGAATCCCTTAATGGGATGGGATTCAGTCCTCAGAGAGCCCCCAGGTAATTGGTTTGCCTCCTGGTCTTCCATCATTTTGTTGAAACTCTCAATTTCCCCCAGCAGAGCCCTCCGAAGGCTCCCAGGGCTCGTTCCCCAGGGCACAGGTTTCCCCATTTGTGCTCCCGTGCCCTTTGCTGCCTGTGCCAGGTGTGTGTGCCTGCCCTGCCCTTCCTTCCAGGCCTCACCTGTGCTGCTGCCCCCAGGAGTTCTGAAATTCGGGGCTCTTTGAGCCAGCTCTCATAAGCTCTTGGAGATCTGTTTCACACCCAAGACAGCTCAGCTAGGCATAAAATATATATTATATATATATATATAAAATATATTATACCTCAGAAGGCATGAAACCAGCAGGATGGCTTCTGTGGCAGTGGTGGGAACAAAAAGGGTTTAATAAAAGGCAAACAAAAAGGTTTTAATAAAAGGCAAAATAACAGAGAAAAACTGAGCCAGGTGCACGAGGTCCTTGCCCCAGGTAAAACACCTCACAAAAGCCATTAATTTCTTTGTTCTCTTTCTGGTAAATTGCTCAGGCAATTTGTTTTCTGTCCAATTAGCTATCCTTAATTTTGAGGTGAAGTCCCCCAGGCCCTATGGGATGCCTTTTCACCTAATTGAGGAGAGAAACTTGTGGGCTTCTTTCCTTTTTAAGGGCACAAAGGACAGTTTTGTCACTCTGTCAACGGGGAACACATTCCTGTACTCACCTGTGCTTGTTCCTGCAGCAATCCCAGGCTCACCTGTGCTTGTTCCCCCAGAAATCGTGGGGCTCACCTGTGCAGCAATCCCAGGCTCACCCGTGTTGTTCCCCAGCAATCCCATCTCACCTGTGCAGCAATCCCTGTCTCACCTGTGTTGTTTCCCCAGCCATCCCCCCTCACCTGTGCTTGTTCCCCCTCAACTCCGCGTGTCCCCCAGAAATCCCCGGCTCCCCTGTGTGATCCCCTCTCACCCCTGTTGCCCCCCAGCAATCCCATTTCCCCTGTGCTGTCCCTGTCTCACCTGTGTTGTTTCCCCAGCCATCCCCCCTCACCTGTGCAATACCCCCCTCACCTGTGCTTGTTCCCCAGAAATCCCAGGCTCCCCTGTGCGATCCCCTCTCCCCTGTGTTGTTCCCCAGCAATCCCATTTCCCCTGTGCTGTCCCCTCACCTGTGCAATCCCATTTCCCCTGTTTTTCCCCAGAAATCCCCTCTCCCCTGTACAATCCCTGTGTCACCTGTGCAATCCCATCTCACTTGTACAATCCCCTCTCCCCTGTGCAGTCCCCTCTCACCTGTACAATCCCTGTGTCACCTGTACAACCCCATTTCCCCTGTTTTCCCCAGAAATCCCATTTCCCCTGTGCAATCCCTGTGTCACCTGTGTAATCCCTGTGTCACCTGTGCAACCCCCTGTGCCCTGTTTCCCCAGAAATCCCATTTCCCCTGTGCAATCCCCTCTCACCTGTACAATCCCCTCTCACCTGTGCACCCCCCTCTCACCTGTGCACCCCCCGTGCCCTGTTTCCCCAGAAATCCCCGGCCAAGAAGCTCACCCACGCCATCAGCCGCTCCCTGGGCTGCGTGCCCAGCCGGGACCCGCCCCGCCCGCTGTTCCCCGAGCCGGC
>NW_005054639.1:15008-19959 GCF_000277835.1 Geospiza fortis | reverse complement strand
TGCTGTGTTGGTGTAAATGTGTCAGGTTTTTCATTGCTGTGTTGGTGTAAATGTGTCAGGTTTTTCATTGCTGTGTTGGTGTAAATGTGTCAGGTTTTCTCTGCTGCGTTGGTGTGAATGTTTCAGGTTTTCATTGCTGTGTTGGTGTAAATGTGTCAGGTTTTCATTGCTGTGTTGTGTAAATGTGTCAGGTTTTCACTGCTGTGTTGGTGTAAATGTGTCAGGTTTTCATTGCTGTGTTGTGTAAATGTGTCAGGTTTTCATTGCTGTGTTGTGTAAATGTGTCAGGTTTTCACTGCTGTGTTGGTGTGAATGTTCCAGGTTTTCACTGCTGTGTTGGTGTGAATGTTTCAGGTTTTCTCTGCTGTATTTGTGTAATTGTTTCTCTGCAGAACCTTCTGGTTGTGAGGGGTCTCAGGGCTGCAGGAGGGGTGGTGCAGCTGCAGCCAGGCCTGGCTGTGTCCTGCCTGTCACCTCCCTGTCCCCACCAGTGCCACCTCTCCCTCCTCCCTGTGTTGGATCTGGCTCTGATTTCTCATTTGTTGCAAAGGAAATTATCTAAACAGCCCCGCAGGTCAGCCCTGGGGCCTTGGCCTCGCGTCCAGGTCCCCTCTCCATGGCATTGCTGTCACCCTGCAGTTGGAGGGGTGGGTTGGATGCAAAACCACTGCACTGGTGTTGGTTTGAGCAGCTGAGGCCACTCTGCTCCCCCACATTTCACCTCCAAAGTAAAAACGGAGAGACAAACACCCCCCCAAGCTGAAGTCAGTGTGCAGGTAAATCTCAGCGTCCTACAAAGGCTGGGGAAAGTGTTCCCATCTGTAGGAGAGGGTGAGAGGAGCAGCACTGGGATCCAATTCCCAGCCCATCCCTGCCTTTCCTTCCCAACCAGGAATTGCCGTTCCCTCCTGATCCATCCCTGCCTTTCCTTCCCAGCCTGGAATTGCCTTTCCCTCCTGATCCATCCCTGCTTTCCCTCCTGATCCATCCCTGCCTTTCCCTCCTGATCCATCACTGCCTTTCCCTCCTGATCCATCCCTGCTTTCCCTTCCCAACCTGGAATTGCCTTTCCTTCCTCACCCATCCCTGCCTTTCCCTCCTGATCCATCCCTGCTTTCCCTTCCCACCCCATCACCACCTCTCCCTTCCCCCCTGGCATTGCCTTGGCCAGGAAGTGCCAGGAGCTCCCCACAGCCCTAAATCCGGATTTAGGAGCTCAGCCTCACCACAAACACCTTTTGTTTCCAGGCCTATCCGAGTGCAATCCGCTCGTGGTTTTCCCTGTAGGCTGGGCGCCTCCTGCAGGGACATGGGGACAGTGGGGACAGGGCTGGGGACAGGGCTGGACAGCTCCTGCAGGGACAGGGACATGGGGACAGTGGGGACAGGGCTGGGCACCTCGTGGAGGGACAGGGACATGGGGACGGGGCTGGACAGGACAGGGCTGGACAGCTCCTGCAGGGACATGGGGACAGGGACTGGGGACAGGGCTCGGCACCTCCTGCAGGGACATGGGGACAGGGACTGGGGACAGGGCTGGACATCTCCTGTAGGGACAGGGACTGGGGACAGGGACATTGGGACAGGGACATGGGGACAGGGCTGGGACTGGGACATGGGGACATGTCACACCTCCTTCAGAGACATGGGGACATGTCACACCTCCTGCAGGGACATGGGGACAGGGCTGGACAGCTCCTATAGGGACATAAGGACAGGGCTGGGCACCTCCTGCAGGGACAGGGACATGGGGACAGGGCTGGACAGCTCCTGCAGGGACAGGGACATGGGGACATGTCACACCTCCTGCAGGGACATGGGGACAGGGACTGGGGACAGGGCTGGACATCTCCTGTAGGGACAGGGACTGGGGACAGGGACATTGGGACAGGGACATGGGGACAGGGCTGGGACTGGGACATGGGGACATGTCACACCTCCTTCAGAGACATGGGGACATGTCACACCTCCTGCAGGGACAGGGACATGGGGACAGGGACAGGGCCAGCTGCCCAGCCACTCCTGGCAGCAGCTCAGAGGCATCTGCTGTGTGCTGCCAGCTTTAATTAAATGTAAACCCAATGCCCTGAAAAGCACAGGCTGGGGACATGGGGCCTGCTGGGACAGCAGGAACCCTGGGAGCAGGGCATTGATATCCCAGGGACATCCCAGGGACATCAAAAGGGACCCACTGGGGTTTGTGTGAGGGACACGAGGCCTCTGGGCAAAAATCACAATGAACGCCCTGGTCTGAGGGGCTGTGGGCAGGGGAGGTTTTCTGCTGGAACCCAGCTCCAAGCAGGAATTGCTGCAGGCCCCAGGGAGTCACTTCTGGGGTGCCCAGGGCTTGATTGTGTTTGGTTTGGGTGAGGGAATCAGCGCCTGCAGCAACATCAGCACCCGCAAATAAACAGGGGGAGAGACTGCAGGAAAGCTGAGCTCCGCTGCAGCTGAGTAAATAAAGAATGAAATATTGATAACTGGGGGAGTTCAACAATACTTGGCCAAAGGTTCCAGGGAAAACAAGGCTTGGAAGGGGAAAAAAGACCCAGCTGTGCTCTTTGAGGGAGGGAGGAAGCACAAAAGTGGGTGGAAGGAATGTACGCAATGAGTTAGGAGTTGTTGACAGGGACAGGCCAAGGGGAAATGGCCTCAGGCTGGGCCAGGGCAGGCTCAGGGTGCACACCAGGAGGAATTTCTGCATGGAAAGGGTGCTCAGGCCTTGGCAGGGGCTGCCCAGGGAGGTTTGCAGTGCCCTTCCCTGCAGGTGTCACCTGGATGTGGCACTGAGTGCCCTGGGCTGGGGACAAGGTGGGGATCAGAATTTCCAAAAATTCCCAGAATTCACAGAATCCCCAGGTTGGAAGAGACCTCCAAGGCCATCGAGTCCAACCCAGCCCCAACAGCTCAACTCAACCCTGGCCCCCAGTGCCACATCCAGGCTTTGTTCAACACACCCAGGGATGGGGACTCCACCACCTCCTGGTGCCCAGGAATTCCCAAAATTCCCAAAAATCCCAGAATCCCCAGAACCACTGGGTTGGAAGAGACCTTCAAGAGCATCAGGGCCAAGCTGTGTGGAGACTCAGGAAAGAGTTAGAAGTTTTCATTATTATCTTTTTAGCATTTAGTAAGTACCCTTTCTGTATTCTTTAGTTTAGTATAGCATTCTTTAATTCAGTATCATAAAGTAATAAATCAGCCTTCTGAGAACATGGAGTCCCAGTCATCATTCCTGCCTTCACTGGGACATTTCCCAGCAAACACAACAGGAATTTGCACCACTGAACCTTTAAGAGCAGGACAGGAGTGTTTTTAAATGCCCTCAGAACTGCAGTCAGGCTGTGTGATGCAAGCTCTGTTATCTCAGTGTTTCTCACTGCTTTAGGAGGTGGGAAAATGCAGACAGAAATGTCAATGGGGCCTCAGAGTCAGGGGTTTTGCTGGATCCGCTGCTGGAGCCCCAGATGCACATCCCTGAGGGAATCAGGGGTTTGCTTCCCTGCCTTTTCCAGGAATAAGGGAGTGTTTCTGAACACTTCACCTGCGTTCCTGCAGCCAGGCTGGCTCAGCGATAGCAAAAACGGAAATTCTGCACTTTCCTGCTGCTTTGGGGCATTCTGCACTCCCTGATCTCCCTGCATCCCCTCCAGGCTGTAGCTGCTGCTCTGCTCCCAGGGGACAGGGACAGGATGGGGGAAATGGCCTCGGGGAGGGCTCAGGGTGGACACCAGGAGGAATTTCCCCATGGAAAGGGTGGTGAGACCTTGGCAGGGGCTGCCCAGGGAGGTTTGGAGTGTCCAGGGAATTCCTGGATGTGGCACTGAGTGCCCTGGGCTGGGGACAAGGCGGGGATGGGGCACAGCTGGGACTGGGAAGGATTTTCCTTTTCCTTTTCCTTTTCCTTTTCCTTTTCCTTTTCCTTTTCCTTTTCCTTTTCCTTTTCCTTTTCCTTTTCCTTTTCTCCTTTTCTCCTTTTCTCCTTTTCTCCTTTTCTCCTTTTCTCCTTTTCTCCTTTTCTCCTTTTCTCCTTTTCTCCTTTTCTCCTTTTCTCCTTTTCCCTTTCCCTGGATTCTGTGTCTGGCTGGGAGTCTCCTGGCTCTTGGAGGGTAATTCCATGCAGACCATGTTTGGATTTGGGTGCCAGCTCAGGGGCTGCCCTTTTCCTGGGCTGGCAGAGCGTGGGATGGGGAGTGATGGCACCTGGTGGCTGTGTGTGCTTGGTAAAGCAGAGGGGGTGTTGGCGTGGATCACTTTTTCTGGGAGGAATCATTCAGAGTGCTCCATCGCCTCCGTGGGGTTTGGGGTGTGACTCCAGACACACGCAATGTGAATTTCTGACACGAAATCTTTGGTTTTAAAGTGTAATGGAGGTGGCACAGCCAGCCCATGGCAGGGCTGGATAGGATTTGGGAATGAGGAATTGTTCCCTGGCAGGGTGGGGAGGGGCTGGGATGGCATTCCCAGAGCAGCTGGGGCTGCCCCTGGATCCCTGGCAGTGCCCAGGGCCAGGCTGGACACTGGGACACCCTGGGACAGTGTCAGTGTCCCTGCCGTGGCAGGAGCGACCTCCGGGCTTGGTTTTTCCAGGAGGGGTTTTCTGCTGTTCCACTGCAGAGCTGGGGGCAGGAGCAGGAGCTGGGAGCAGGGACAGGATTTGGGAGCAGGATCTGGGATCTGGAGCAGGATCTGGGACAGGATCTGGGATCTGGAGCAGGATGTGTGACAGGATCTGGGATCTGGAGCAGGATCTGGGACAGGATCTGGGATCTGGAGCAGGGTCAGGATGTGTAGCAGGACGTGTAGCAGGATCTGGAACAGGATCAGGATCGGTGGCAGGATCAGGATCTGTGGCAGGATCAGGATGTGTAGCAGGATGTGTAGCAGTATCAGGATCGGTGGCAGGATCAGGATCTGTGGCAGGGGCAGGGGAGGGGGCGGGGGGGCGGGG
>NW_005054639.1:10416-14151 GCF_000277835.1 Geospiza fortis | reverse complement strand
CTGTGCGTCAGGAGCTCTGGCCCTGCTGTGTGCAGCTGCCCTGGCTGTCCCTGCCACAGCACAGCCTGCCTGCACCTCAGCTCCTTCCATGGCTGGCACTGGGCACGGGCACAGCGAGGCACTGAGGGCTGCTGGGGTGTGGGATAGGGGGTATGGGTATTGGGATAGGGGATATGGGGTATGGGATACAGGATATGGGATATTGGGGTATGGGATAGGGGATACGGGGTATGGGATACAAGATATGGGATATTGGGGTATGGGGTATAGGATACAGGATATGGGATATTGGGCTGTGGGGTATGGGATATTGGTGTATGGGGTATGGTATACAGGGATATTGGATACTGGGATATTGGGCTATGGGATATTGGATATTGCAATATTGGGACACTGGGATAGGGAATACTGGATTTTGGATATTGGGATACTGGATACTGGGATATTGGATATTGGGATATGGGATATTGGGATATGGGGTATGGGATAGGGGATATTTGGTGTGGGGTATGGTATATAGGGATATTGGATACTGGGATATTGGGATACTGGGATATTGGGCTATGGGATATTGGATATTGCAATATTGGGGCGCTGGGATAGGGAATACTGAATACTGGATATTGGGATGTGAGATATTGGATATTGGGATACTGGATTTTGGATTTTGGGATACTGGATTTTGGATATTGGGATAGATACTGGGATATGGGATATTGGGATATGGGATATTGGATGTGGGGTATGGGATATTGTATATTGGGGTACGGTGATATTGGGATATTGGGATATTGTATATTGGGATACTGTGATATTGGATATTGGGATACTGGGATATTGGATCCTGGATATGGGATATTGCATATGGGATATAGAATACTGTGACATTGAGCTATTGGGATATTGGGATATTGGATACTGGGATATTGGGATATCGCCCAGCAGAAGGAACAGGGACCCCCAGCTCTGGGGTTTAACTCTGAGGGGTTTATTTTGGATTTCTGAGGGGTTTATTTTGGATTTCTGAGGGGTTTATTTTAATTCTGAGGGATTTCTTTCAGATTTCTGTTGAATTCTCCTGAATTCATCCATCCTGCCCCAGCCCTTTCCCAGCGCCACAGGGCTGCTCCCTGGCAGTGCTGCTGAGGGGCTGTGGGACCTCCCCAGTCCCAGGAGTGGCCAGTACTGGTTCAGTGACCATCATCATCCTCCCAGAGCTGTGTCTGCACTCCTGGGCCTGTGCTAACCCTGCAGGACCCAGCCCTGGGCTTGTCCTTAGGCTGAACCCAAACTAATTCCAGTCAGGAACCTCCTGGTCGCGACAGAGCTGGAATGAACAGCCCAGGGGAGTTGTAACTGTTCCTCTTTAATGCCACAACCCCACTGGAAATGGATTTATGGCATTAAAGTTCCCCCTGCCCGTGGAAGGGGCTGGAGCTGGATGGGGCTTCAGGGTCCCGGCAGCCCAGGCCTGTCTGGGACTGGTTCTGGTATTAACCCTCCTTGGAACTGGGCTTTAGACAGAGCTGGGCGAGCTGGCTGCGATTTGGGATTTTACTTGGCTGCTTTGTGTGTGCCACAGGCACACATGGTGCAGTAATCTCTGTTATAGAGGCATTTTATGGATCATTGGTTAATTTACGTGAAGGAATCCTCCCTGTGAGCCTGGGGCACAGAATTCCCAGAGTGATCCTGGCAGTGCCCAAGGCCGGGCTGGGGCACGGGGAGGAATCCCTGCCCGTGGCAGGGGTGGCACTGGAAGATAAGTTTTATATTTTTATGTTAATTTATTTTAAATTAACTGATCCCTGGCAGTGCCCAAAGCCAGGCTGGGGCAGTGGAAGGAGTCCTTGCCCATGGCACTGGGTGGGTTCAGGAGAATATTCCCCCCTAAAGCCCAGCTTTTCCTCTCCCCTTGGTGTGGGTACATTTCTCTTGATGAATACTGGGTGTGAAAGATAAGTTTTTAATTTTATAGTAATTTATTTTAAATAAACTGATCCCTGGCAGTGCCCAAGGCCAGGCTGGGGCAGTGGAAGGGATCCTTGCCCATGGCACTGGGTGGGTTCAGGAGAATATTCCCCCCCCAAAGCCCAGCTTTTCCAGCTCCCCTTGGTGAGCTTGATGAATATTGGGTGTGGAAGATAAATTTTGTACTTTTATGTTAATTTATTTTAAATTAACTGATCCCTGGCAGTGCCCAAGGCCGGGCTGGGGCACGGGGAGGAATCCCTGCCCATGGCACTGGGTGGGTTCAGAATATTCCCCCCCAAAGCCCAGCTTTTCCTCTCCCCTTGGTGTGGGTACATTTCTCTTGATGGATACTGGGTGTGAAAGATAAGTTTTTAATTTTATGTTAATTTATTTTAAATTAATTCATCTCTGGCAGTGCCCAAGGCCGGGCTGGAGCAGTGGCAGGGGTCCCTGCCCATGGAAGGGGGGGCACTGGAAGAGAAGTTTTGTACTTTTATGTTAATTTATTTTAAATGAACTTATTCAGGGGGAAGGATGGAGTGAAATAAACAGGAGGTCAGTCAGGTTGGACTCAGTGAGCTTGGGGGTCCTTCCCAGGCTGGTTTTTCATTCTGTGATCCTCTTTTTGTTGCTTTCTTTGTTTGTTGAAGAACTCCCCGTCGGTGGCTGTGGGCTGTTCCCTGCTCCCTCCAACAGAGCAACATGGGCTGGAATTAGAAAGCGTTTGTAAGAAATGAAAACTTATAAAGCAGGAAAAAATTAAAACTAAAACTAAAAAAAGAAAGAAAAAAAAAGAAAAAAGAATTTAAAAAATAATAAAACGTATTTTGAGGCAGCTGCTGCAAAAACTTAAAAAGCAGGAAAATTAAAACTAAAACTAAAACTTGAAAAAATAATAAATAATAATAATAAGACATGTTTTGAGGCAGTTGCTGCGAAAAATTAAAAAGCAGGAAAATTAAAACTAAAACAAAAAAAATTTTAAAATTTTAAAATATTTGGAAAAAATAAATAGTAATAATAATAAGACATGTTTTGAGGCAGTTGCTGCGAAAAATTAAAAAGCAGGAAAATTAAAACTAAAACAAACAAATTTTAAAATTTTAAAATATTTGGAAAAAATAAATAGTAATAATAATAAGACATATTATTTTGAGGCAGTTGCTGCGAATACTTAAAAAGCAGGAAAATTAAAACTAAAACTAAAAAAACCGCAAAACATTGTAAAAATAATTGAAAAATAATAAATAATAATAATAAGACTTTTTTGAGGCAGTTGCTGCAAAAACTTAAAAAGCAGGAAAATTAAAATTAAAACAAAAAAAATTTAAAAATTATTAAAAAATAAAAAATTAAAATAATAAGACATATTTGGAGGCAGTTGCTGCGGAAACTTAAAAAGCAAGAAAATTAAAACTAAAACTAAAAAAAAAATTAAAAATTTTTAAATAATTTTAAAAAATTAATAATAAGGCGTATTTTGAGGCAGCTGCTGCAAAAACTTAAAAAGCAGGAAAATTAAAACTAAAATTTAAAAAATTTTGAAAAAATTAATAATAATAATAATAATTTGAGGCAGCAGCTGCGAAAACTTAAAAAGCAGGAAAATTAAAACTAAAATTTTAAAAATGTTGAAAAATAAATAATAATAATAATAGTAATAATAATAATTATTATAATTTGAGGCAGTTGCTGCAAAAACTTAAAAAGCAGGAAAATTAAAACGAAAATTTAAAAAAAAATTGAAAAAATTAATAATAA
>NW_005054639.1:8317-9753 GCF_000277835.1 Geospiza fortis | reverse complement strand
AGTTTGGAGGGACGGGGGAGCCGTCGGAAAGGGATGGGGGGGCTGGGGGATGGGGGGGCTGCTCGGACAGGGGGACCTGGGGCTGTTTGGGGTGAGCTCGGTGTGTGCTCAGGGTGTGTTTGGGGTGTGCTCTGGGTGTGTTTGGGGTGAGCTCGGGGTGTTTTTGGGGGATGTTTGGGGTGTGCTCAGGGTGTTCCTGTGCTGTTCTCGGGGTGAGCTTGGGGTATGTTTGGGGTGAGCTCAGAGTGTTTTTGGGGTGTTCTCGGGGTGTTTTTGGGCTGTTGTCGGGGTGAGCTCAGGGTATGTTTGGGGTGTGTTCGGGGTGTTCTTGGGGTGTTCTCGGGGTGAGCTCTAGGTGAGTTCAGAGTATATTTGGGGTGGTTTTGGGGTGTGCTCAGGGTATGTTTGGGGTGTGCTCGGGCTGTTCTTGGGGTGAGCTCAGGGTATGTTCGAGGTTTGCTCAGGGTATGTTTGGGGTGTGCTCAGGGTATGTTTGGGGTGAGCTCGGGGTGTTTTTGGGGTGCTCTTGGCATGGTTTTTGGCTGTTCTCAGGGTGTGCTCATGGTGTGTTTGGGATGTGCTCAGGGGGTTCTTGGGGTGGTTTTGGGGTGTGCTGAGGCTGTTCTCATGCTGTGCTCGGGTTGTGCTCAGAGTATGGTTGGGGTGTTCTTGGGCTGTTCTCGGGCTGTTCTCGGGGTGTGCTCGGGGTATTTTTGGGGTGAGCTCAGGGTATTCTCGGGATGTGTTTGGGATGTGCTCGGGCTGTTCTCGGGGAGTAGTCAGGGTATTTTTGGGCTGTTCTCCAGCTGTTCTCGGGGTCTCTGTCCGGGCAGCCCAGCACAGGGAACACCCCAAACATTCCCTTTCCCTTTTCCCATTCCCCAGCTCCGAGCAGGGAGCCCGATTTTTTCTTTGCCAAACCCTGATTTTTCCTTACCCATCCCTGATTTTTCCTCCCCAGTCCCTGAGCCCCCTGCCCTCCCCAGCCGCGTTTCCCGGTGGTTGGGGACGGGTCCATCCCCGGGGGAAGCAGGTTCGCATTTCCCAGCCCAGCCTGCAGAGGGGATTGGGGCACGGTGACCTCTGCCCAGGTGCTGCTGCTCCATTTCCCAGCTGCTCCCTGCCCCGCTGGGACTGAGGCACTCACGGGAATTGGCTGTGAGGTAAAATCCAGCAGAGGTTTGGTGATAAAACGGCTCAGAAACTCGGCAATGTGTGCAGTGAATTGTATTGATCAGCGCCAGGTGTTGCAGTAGCCCTCAGGGATTGATTTTCCTCAGTTCTCGTCTGTAAAATCCCAATTATCTGTTTATGTTCTCGGGTTTGTGATTGTTCTTTAACTTCTCTTTAATTTATTTCTGACCACTGGAACAGAATCACCTTCAACTCTCTTTAGAATGACGACAAACCCAGTGAAATGAACACTGAAATTTGTC
>NW_005054639.1:7525-8307 GCF_000277835.1 Geospiza fortis | reverse complement strand
GCTGCTAGAACCCCCTGGATTTGCAGTTTCCCAGAGGACAGAGATCAATCCCTGAGCCTGCTGCCCAGGCACGTGGAGCAGGCAGGTAGAGAGGCGGCACTGCCAGACCCCAGCACGCTGGAAACGTTTCCCTTTGGCAAAAACCGAGGCTGCTATTTTTGGATGAGCCGCCTCTAACCTACATTGTTGGTGCATTAGAAGTTGTTTGTGATTTTTCTCTGCCTCCCTGTGTGGGGATGGCTTTGGGCTGAGGGGCACCAGGGGCACAGGACAAAGCAGCTCCATGGAGGCACCTGGGGAGCTCAGGGCTGAGCTGGGCACGAGCCCAGGTGTGCCCAGGTGGGTGAGAGACCCCTGGGCTGTGCCAGCTCTGGGGTATTTTGATCACAAGGGTGTTTGGGTGAAGGAAGAGACGAGATCTTTGACTCTGTATTTCAGAAGGCTTGATTTATTATTTTATGATGTATACATCTATTATAACTATACTAAAAGAAAGGAGAGTTTCCCGAAGCTGCTCAGCTAAGCTAAGAAAAGTAAAGAATGATAACAAACTAGCTCTCTCGGACTGTGTATGAGAGATCTCAGTTCTGGATTAATTATAATTAATTATTGGCCATTAATTATAAACGTGCAAGTTGGGCCAATCCAGACAGAGTTGTTGCATTCCACAGAGGCAGATAATCTATTGTTTATGTCTTGTTGTTGAACTTCGCAGCTTCAGCAAAGAAATGTCTGTGACACGTTCCTGTTTCCCCAGCTGCACGAGGAAGGAGCGGGGCGGG
>NW_005054639.1:3940-7511 GCF_000277835.1 Geospiza fortis | reverse complement strand
AGGGAATGGAGCCCCAGGAGGGGCTGAGGGAGCTGGGAAGGGGCTCAGCCTGGAGCAAAGGAGGCTCAGGGGGGACCTTGTGGCTCTGCACAAGTCCCTGCCAGGAGGGGACAGCCAGGGGGGGTCGGGCTCTGCTCCCAGGGAACAGGGACAGGCCAAGGGGAAATGGCCTCAGGCTGGGCCAGGGCAGGCTCAGGGTGGACATCAGGAGGAATCCTGCTGAGCAAAGTGCAGGACTTGGCTGCTTCCAGCTGTGGGACAGAGCAGGGATGAATCTGCCCCAGTCCCCATTCCCATATTCCCATTATTCCACATTTCCACATTCCCATATTCTCATATTTGAATTTCAGTTTTCCTAGAAGTTGCTCCTAGGATTTTCCCATATTCTGCCCAATTCCCACATTCCCATATTCCCACATCTTTCTCATATTCCCACATTCCCGCATTACTCTCACATTCCCACATCTCCATACTCCCATTTTATTCCCACATTCCCAAATTCCCGTATTTCCATATTCCCATATTTCCATATTCCCAAATTTCAATTTCAGTTTTCCTGAAAATTGCTCCCAGGATTTTCCCATATTCCCGTATTCTTCCCAATTCCCATATTATTCCTATATTCCCATATTATTCCCATAGTCCCACATTCCAACATTCCCATATTCCCATATTTCCATATTCCCAAATTTCAATTTCAGTTTTCCTGAAAGTTGCTCCCAGGATTTTCCCATATTCCTGTATTCTTCCCAATTCCCATATTCCCATATTATTCCCATAGTCCCACATTCCAACATTCCCATATTCCCACATTTCCACATTCCCATATTTTCATGTTCCCATATTCCCACATTCCAGTTTCAGTTGTCTTGGAAGTTGCTCCCAGGATTTTCCTGTATTCTGCCCAATTCCCACATTCCCATTATTCCATATTTCCACATTCCCGTTATTCCATATTCCTACATTCCCACATTCCCAAATTCCCATATTCCCACATTCTCATATTCCCACATTCCCACATTCCCAAATTCCCATATTCCCACATTCTCATAGTCCCACATTCCCACATTAATTCCATATTATTTCCACATTCCCAGATTCTCTTATTCCCGTATTATTCCCGCATGCCCATATTCCCATATTATTTTCATATTCCCACATTCCCATTTCAGTTTTCCTGGAAGTTGCTCCCAGGATTTGCCCTGGGTGAGGTGATGATCTCCAGCTGATCCCCCCCAGTTTTTATCCCATTTTTAGGGAGCTGCTGCTGCCTCAGCGCTGCCCGTGGCCCTGTCTGCCCTTGCTGCTCTCCCTGCAGGGCTCTGGCTGCTGCTTTTAACCCATCCCTGGTTTTTCCTTACCCATCCCTGATTTTTCCTTGTCAATCCCTGATTTTTCCCTACCAATCCCTGATTTTTCCCTACCAATCCCTGATTTTTCCTTACCCATCCCTGATTTTTCCTTGTCAGTCCCTGGTTTATCTTTACCAATCCCTGATTTTTCCTTGCCAATCCCTGATTTTTCCTTGTCAGTCTGTGGTTTATCTTTACCCATCCCTGATTTTTCCTTGTCAATCCCTGATTTTTCCTTACCCATCCCTGATTTTTCCCTACCAATCCCTGATTTTTCCTTGTCAGTCCCTAATTTTTCCTTACCCATTCCTGATTTTTCCTTGCCAATCCCTGATTTTTCCTTGCCAATCCCTGATTTTTCCTTGTCAATCCCCAATTTTTCCCATCCCTGATTTTTCCTTGTCAATCCCTGATTTTTCCCTACCAATCCCTGATTTTTCCTTACCAAACTATGTGAGGAATTTAATTAAATTCCTCTTTAATTCATTTCATTCCTCCCATGTCCAAACTGTGAATATTCAAATTCCACCCCAGCCTGGGGTGGTGGCTGGAGCAGAAGCTCTGCAGGGCTTTGTCGCCTGCTCCCAAAAACACCTTTCCCTCCTCAGGCTCGTCCCATTTGCAGAATTAATCAATTAATTAATTAGTTAATTGCTTTGCACAGCCCGGGAAATGAGGTTACCCCAATTTCCAGGCAGGGAGGGGTTTGTTCCTGGCTCGGGAAGGAAACTGAGGCAGCCCCAGCAGCCCAGAGCTGTGCACTCCAGCCCCACGTTGGGCGCCAAAAGCTGTGTTTAAAATCTCTTTTTTATTGAAATAACGGGGGAACAAATCCCACCCTTTTTCCTGGAGTTTTTGGGGGATTTCAGCAGATCTCAGAGGTGAGGGCTGAGCCCTAGGCTGGTCCCAGGGGGGGAAAAGAAGCCCCTGAGCAGAGCAGGTGTGGTGGGGCTTGAGGGTCTTCAGGAGCAGGGAAGAGATGAGAATCTTCTCTTTATGCTTTAGAAGGCTGATATATTATATTATATTATATTATATTACATTATATTATATTACATTGTATTACATTATATTATATTACATTACATTACATTACACTATATTATACTATACTATACTATATTATATATTGTATTATGACATTACATTGTATTACATTATATTACATTACATTATATATAATATCATATAATAATAAATATAATATAATAAAATAAACCTATAATATACTATGAAATATAATATAATAAATATATTTATATAAATGATTCTATACATAATATATATTATATATAAATATGTCTATATAATATATTATTTATATAATACTATAAATAATATATTATAATAAGTGTAATATAATATAATAAAAGAAAATGATATATTAAAACTATACTCAAGAAAGAGAAAGGAGACATCAGAAGGCTAGAAAAGAAAGCAAGGAATGGTGATAAAATCTTGTGACAGACCAGAGCCTGGACACAGCTGGACCGTGACTGGTCACCAAGTAGAAACAATCACATGAGACCAATCACCGCATTCCACAGCAGCAGAAAATTATTGTTCACATTTCCTTTCTGAAGCGTCTCAGGAGAAAAATCCCGACGAAGGTGTTTCTCAAAAAATATGTCAGCGACAAGCAGGGCGTCACAGACACGTTTTATGGAAAATCCTTTCCTTAGGGCTTTTCCTCCTGAGAAGCTGAGAGGCCTCAGGAACAAAATGTAACCAATGGTTATCTGCTGCTGTGGAATGCAACAGGTGGATCTGTGGTTGGTCTCATGTGGTTGTTTCTAATTAATGGCCAATCACGGCACAGCTGGCTTGGACTCTCTGGTCAGTCACAAGATTTTATTATCATTTATTTTCTGTTCCTTTCAAGCCTTCTGGTGAAATCCTTTCTTCTGTTCTTTTAGTATAGTTTTAATAGATCATTTACTTTTAATATAATATATATGATAAAATAATAAATCAGCCTTCTGAAACATGAAATCAAGGTTCTCATCCCCTCCTTTGTCCTGGGACCCCTGTGAGCACCACCGCAGCAGGGACAAGTCAGGAATTCCAGCGTGCCCTGTGACCCTCACTGACCATTCCCTGCTGACCATTCCCTCACTGACCATTCCCTCACTGACGATTCCCTCACTGACCGTTCCCCTCACTGACCGTTCCCTCACTGACCGTTCCCTCACTGACCATTCCCTCACTGACCATTCCCT
>NW_005054639.1:0-1052 GCF_000277835.1 Geospiza fortis | reverse complement strand
TGAGGTTATCCAGCCACAAAATTCCCTCCTTGGCAGCTGAATCCTGAATGTTTTTCACTTAACTATTCATTTCAATAGTACAAAACCTGATTTACGTATTTTAGGTGTATCCAGGTTATATTTCCATGGCTCTCAGGAGTGTCTCAGAGGGACAAACCAGTCCTGTCCCTTTTTTGTGTCCTTGGCAGCAGAGTTTTGGGCAGGGATGTTGGGTTGTGCTGCAGGCCCAGGCTCACACAGCTCCTCCTGCTGCAGGCCCCCTGCCCGTGCCGATTCCATGAATAATTCACTTTTCATCCTCCTGGTTGTGCCGCCAAACACGGGCCCATCCTGGCAGGTTTCCAGAGCTGTTCCCCAGAAGTGATCAGTCCCGGGAAATCCCCAGGGCTGGGAGAGGCTTTGTTGGGTCTGTGGAATCACAGAGTCGCTTCAGCTGGGAAACACCTGCGGGACCAGGAGCCCAAACTTTGGTCTTCAGCCCAGGGCGCTGGGCCTCTCCTGGTGTGAGCTCTGCTCTCTCAGCACCCCTGGCACTGCTGGGCTCTTTCCTTTTGTATTTCTGCTCTCTGACAGCATCCCTGTTTGTCCTGGGCTCTTTCCTTTTCTATTTCCTGCCCTCTAACAGGATCCCCGTTTGTCCTGGGTTGTTTCCTTTTGTATTTCCTGCTCTCTAACAGCATCCCTGGCACTGCTGGGCTGTCCCTGGTGGTTTCTCTCCTCTCTGACAGGATCCCTGTCTGTTTCCTTTTGTATTTCTGCTCTCTCAGCATCCCTGGCACTGCTGGGCTGTTTCCTTCTGTATTTCCTGCCCTCTGACAGGATCCCTGTCCATGCTGGGTTGTTTCCTTGTTGGTTTTCCTGCTCTCTAACAGCATCCCTGTCACTGCTGCGCTGTCCCTGGTGGTTTCTCTGCTCTCTGACAGGATCCCTGGCAGTGCTGGGCTCTTTCCTTTTGTATTTCCTGCCCTCCCACAGCACCTCTGTCTGTGCTGGGCTGTTTCCTTTTGTATTTTCTCCTCTCTAGGAGGATCCCTGTCTGTTTCCTTTTGTAT
>NW_005054638.1:352262-356505 GCF_000277835.1 Geospiza fortis | reverse complement strand
GGGGAAGCGACTCACAGGGATGAAGCAGAGGAGGTGTCTGTGAAAGTCAGATATTCTCCATGCTGTGACACTCAGAAAATTCATGCTCTGGGCATGGCTCATGGCCAAAGTGCATGGATTTCTCATGGTTGCATGTTTGTACTGCACTCACAAAACATGTCTGAATAAAGGAAACTCTCTAACAGTATTTTCTACTATTAGGAAGATATATTACTATAGTTCTGGCTACGATGCACAGTGGAGAACTCCAGCCACATGTACAGCATGTACAAAGCTTTCAAAGCTTTTCCACTTCTTGATACATTCTTACCAAACAAAGAAATCAATATTCATTGGTTCTAAATTACAGTTCCATTAATTGATATTCCATCTTCTTTTGGGTAGTGATGTCTCCTCTCTCATGACAATTACTCCACAATTTTCAGTCCATTTATCACAGCCTTTCAGATTTTATCTCAGCCAATTTTGCCTTTAGAATGAACCAGTTGGATGGCATTAGCTGTTTTTGTTTAAAAATGTACTTAGGCTGATAACCATTTTAGTGATTTTTGAGTTCAAATGGAAATGACATATTCTGTACTATGTGATGAGTTCAGCCAAGCAACCCAAATTTTGTTACATCTGAGTACAATTTTTTCCATTTCACATCTATGGAAATAATTGCACCTAGAGCTGAGGAAAAGAGAAAAAGTTTTCATGCGTGTTGAGAGTTGAAATTCAGATTGTGCAGATGAAATTCTTCTCAGAGCTGACCCTGTGATGTGCTTCCAGAGTGCCAAATAAATCCCAGTGCTGGGTCCTGCCCTGAATTCTTGATCATTTTGTGAACCACTCTCACCAGGATTGTTAGCTGAGTCAAGCTAGCCAGGTCCATGGTACTCAGGCACTTGATTTCAAGGGAAGCCTGTGCCTATAAATTCCAGCAATTGGGAAAGGATGACTTGCTACTTGAAGGCTTGGCTGCATTGGAGGCTAAGTGAGGGTTGCTCTCAGGGCATTATTGTAGCCAGCTGCTTTCAGAGGAAGAACTGTGTCAAAGCAGCCCTTTTTGGTGATGTGACAGCAAACCTTTGCACATAGAGTTCTTGTTTAAAATGGAGGGCCTACTTAATCAGCAGTGATGGAGAGTAGGCTGAAGATTTTACAGAAAATTTATCTTGCATTTTAGACAAATACCAGCGAGGTGTCGCACAATGGAAGTGCACAGGATGTCAAATCGTGTAACCCACTTGGAGGTATGGCTGCCTTTCATATTTTGCTCAATGTCTGTAAGATTTTCAACTTGGTAATTCATTTTTGCAGCGTATTTTTGGGACAGGGGATCTCTTATGTTCAGAGATCTTAGCCTGGACGTGGTTTGCCCTCAGGTCAGCCTAGCAGTCTCTTGTCTCAGCATTTGGCCACTGGTTTGTTTTCCCCTGAGAAAGGCTGCCAGTCCTTCCTTGTTCCCAGACTGCTTGATGGGTTGGAATTTGGAGCATGGAGGTCAAGGTTTAGACCACCTTACACATGTTAATTCACAGACTTGGTAGCTAAGGTTTTGGTTCTGGAGTACCTAGTCTCTGCCATTATCCATTAAATTTAATTGGAAATTGAAAGAAAATGACCTCGAGGAAGTCACATAGAGAATTTCATAAGGTCAATATACAAAACCACGGTTGATTTAATTTTTTGCCTTGGTCATTAATAAGTGAATGTTGCCACAATACTACACTACAGAACTACACAAGACTGGGTTCCTCTCAAGGAAAGTGAAAGGAAGATATTGATGTCATCTTGTCCACAGATTCCAACATTTCCCAAAAGCACAATATGCTTAGGAGGTGCCATTTGTATTCATCTGTTCTGAGTGCTGTTTCCCCAAAGAGCCTGGCTCCAGGCACACACGAGGTGCACATTCCCCTGCCAGGCACTCAGTGGTGCTGCCTGCAGCAGTGAGCTGAGGCAGGCACAGCCAGCTGCCCTGAGCAAAACAGGCTCTCCCCTGGCTGTGGCTGCAGTCACCTGCCTGCAGGGACATCCCTGGCCCTGCAAGTGCAGCTCTTGCTCTGCCTTAGCCTAGTGCAGAGCATTTTAAGGCAGCATCATGGTGGCTTTTGGAGAGACAAAACCCAACTTCTGAATTTCTCATTGGGGACATTCTGTTGTGAGAATCTTGGTGGTGGTCTACATAGATCCTAAGGGAATATTTAACCCTGAATACCTGGGGTCTGAGGACTGGCAGTAGTGAGCCAGTTTTGGAACTTGGTGGCAATTTTGGTTTGGGCTGGCACAGACCATCTCAGGTGAGGCAATATCCATCAACATTTTAAATCAACTCTTTTGCCTTCTGCCAACTTCCCATTTGACACTTCTTTTTCTGTTTTCCTTTCCTTTGGGAAAACAAGCAGATGTGAGAAGAGCCAAACCAAATGCTTCATGTCCTGCCCCTGAGGACAAGAGAACAAAGCCCATGAAGCCTGCAGAGAGGGAACAGAATCCTTGCAGTGCTGTTTATCGGCGACCCTACAGGGACAGGGTGATTCATTTACTTGCTCTGAGGAGTTACAAGAAGCCAGAGTTACTTGCTCGCTTGCAGAGAGATGGAGTCATGCAAAAGGACAAGGGCACACTTGCAAGGATCCTTCAGCAGGTGAGATTGTGGAGTTTGTGGCAGCATTATTTCCACCACACTCTTCCTTTGTCCCTAATTGTCACTTGTTCTGCTAGTCATTAAATTAGACACTAATAAACAACTTAGGAAATGCTCCCTGTTATGTTTTTCATTCAACTTCATCCAGAGGTCTCAAGCTGCAGGTCCATGTGACAAAAAGGAAGAAAACTTCAAAACTTTTGGGGCATTGTTGTTTTGCTGGAATGGCTGGCAATGAGTAACACTTTGTAATGTTGTTGCTCCTCATGCCTTATTCCATTCTCTTTCTTTTCCATGCACTGTTTAACTGCTTCATGGAGTAACTTCACAGGGCTTCCTTGATTGTGTGAAATGGTTTGTCATGACACTTAAAATTTCCTGGGAGAAGTTGCAGAGCAGAGCAGTTCAGGAACTGCAGAGGCCAGTATTTCATTTGAACACAGTTGGTGGCTTCTCCAGGATCTGTGGGGATTGCCTTCCCAAGGGTGCTCCAGGCAAAGCCTCCATGATAAAGATGGTAGCCAAACTTTGAGCAGAGGGTTTCTTTGCTGTCATGTGAATTAAATCTCCATCTTCCTTGGAACTCCTTTATTCAGTAACTTCTCCAGTGCTCCTCTGAATTCCACTGGTATTTCCTCATTACAGCCAACAATAGGATGCACAAGCATTGAAAGATGCAGTGGTACTTTCCTTCCTTTTTCAATATTGCCTGTTCTACATGGCTGTTGCTGAATTTTGTAAGCATTAATACACGAAGTAGGAACATTTCCTCTTTAGCTAGGAAAACAGTGTCTTGGAAGCTAGTCAGGGGAGGAAAATTCAATGCAGTTTCAGTTGATCCCACAGTGACTTTGAAGAACTCATTCCCTGAACTTGGGAAGTTTGTTGCTGGGTTTGCCCAGGGCAGTGGCAGGGCTTTTTCACCCTGAAGGCATTCACAATATAATGAGAGCCATGTTCTGCCATCCCAGCTGAAGTAGCCCATTTAGATTTCAAGTTGATTATAAATTTTCAAAGCTCAGCTCCTTAGAAGGTAAAGGATGAAAATATTTTCTCCTGTTCCATTGCAATATTTGAGGAGATTTCCCTGGAGTCGATGTTCCATAGGAGGTGTGAACTGCCTCAGGGTCCTGGTTTGCATTCTGAAAATTGTGTGTGAGCAGCCCTGCAGCCTGAAATGCCTTGCTCAGGCTTTTGTGGACATCAGAGCAAGTGGGGGTTTATTTTGTATAAATCTCAAATGAGCAGTGGGAGCTTGCTGAGACCTGGTACACACACACTTGCTTCCCTTCCAACACTACCTGAGTTCTGCTTCTAAGGAATGAATCCCTGATTCTCGGTATCTTTGCTACTGTTTTTTTCAGCTGTGGGCAGACAGGCATCAACACAGGTCCATAATTTAAATGTTTATTATGTTTTCAAGGTGAAAAGTCAAAGTTGTGATAGATGTTGGTGGTGTGTTCAATGAGTTATTCAGTGTGTTGCAGGCGTCAAATAGATGGAGACTTTCCCAATGGGCTTTGCTGTGGAACTCTGAGCATGTGTCATGTGATAAAGTCTAAACCAGATCTTTGGATATCAGTGGTCTTGAGGTTTTACTACCTCAATTTA
>NW_005054638.1:348849-350987 GCF_000277835.1 Geospiza fortis | reverse complement strand
ATAGAGTCTGTATTTACCTGCAGTACTTCCTGGTTTGAATGCTCTTTTTAGTGTAGAAAGATGTGTGTTCAAACTCTACCCAATCAGAAATGCTGCTTTTTCAGAATGGGAGCAAAAGCTGATCCTGATCATAGGTTAATGAATGAATTATTTTGTTATTGATGCAGAAACGGCCTCTGGCTTCTGACTTTACCAGTCCTGTGACGAGCAAGAAGAGGAGAATTGGCCACCAGCCCAGTCATGTCCAGCCAGCAGCTGGTGGCCACTTGTCTTCCTTCCTTCTGCCTTCCACATCTCTTTTCCCTTTGGACATGTCTCCAAGTGCCAGCTCCATCTCCCCCTGCACCCACGTGGTGCAACCAACAGAGAAATTTCAGAGTTCCAGCATCCCAGCACCTGCCAGGGAGCAGGAGGAGATCCCCAATTCAAACGGGGAGAAAAATGAACTGCGGAGGCTGAAGCAGTGGCACCGCTTGGATTTTGATGAAGGTATTGATGTGCTGGTTTTCCTGACTCCTGTGTGGATAGCTGTGGTGTAAAGATTTGGTGATTAAGAGAAACCTCTGCCCAAATTAAGGTGCAAGCATGAGCCTTTTCCACAGTCAACAGTAAAAATGTTATTGAACAGGAAATGCAAACTAGGGAGATAGAAAGAAATAAGAGAAGAGAGGCCCGGTGAGGGGAAGAGAGAGACATTAAGTGGGGAGATACCATCACCACATGGACTCTCGGTCATCCAGCCTGTCCTTCCTCACCCTTGGTCTTCTCAGTGGTGGGGATCCCCAAGACTCTCTGGAGTTAACCGCTTTATACTGTCCAAGATTGGAGTATCCACAGGGTGGTCACAGCTGTCCCCACATCTTGGGCTAGAAGCCACACAAACAGTGATTTTCCTTACTCACAGTCTCGACAGTGGAGGTTTTTGTCTGGTGTCCTAATTCCAAATCTTCACCTCTGTTAGGCCAAGGCTTAGTGCTTTTCTTCTTGCCATCTGTGCTTCTCTCAAATTCCTGTTGTGGTGGCTTATCGTACGGGAAAATCTTCCTTTGACAGTGTTCTGAAATAGTTAATTGTGTTTTGGCACCTTGTGAAAAGGGAGCTTTGAAAGCAGGCACTGGATACATGAAGGCACTGCTCTACATGACTGCTCTGCCATTATCCCGGCTGTATGGTCATGATAAATCTAGGCTTTTTTTTTTTCTGCCATTGTTTTACATTGTAACTCTTGGTTTAAAAGACAACAACAGCAAAGCCCAGAACTTGTGCTGCTGGATTTTTGTCTAAAAGTACATTCATTTTTAGAACTTCTCCCTCTAAGTACTGCAAAAGCAATCAAGAACAAAGAAATGTGAAATAGATTCCTTTTAGGAGAATCTGGTTAAAAGGAAGAGCCAGACACTAGAAGCCAATGGGAATGGATATTTTTTATTTCCATCTGATTTCTAGTAAAATGACAAGTGTTGACTGAGACAGCATTTTTTCCATCAGCAGATTTTCAACACTGCATGCTGAAGGCAGAAACCTGTCACACATGTATTGCACCCTAGTTTACTGAAATCCTTCAATCAAATCTCAGTGATTCCATTATTGTTGATTGAACTCAGCCTTTTCATGGAAACTCCAAAAGCTACAAAACCTGGGCTGTGGTTTTCAAGAGTTCTATTTTGAACTGGGCTAGGAGTTTCCCCTCCATCCTAGCTGCAGAATTTCATTCTTCAAAAGCTGTGGAAGTGGCACAGACTGAAAACAGTATTGAAAAGCAAACAGAAATGCATAAAGAACACTTGATTTCTGATGACAATGACACATCCAGTAGGACAGAGTTCAGTTGCTTTGTTAAATCTGTGTGTTGCCTCTTTTGGAGGTTGACCTTGCAAATGACAAGTTGGGTTCAGCCTGGAGGCAGGTTTGGAGTGTGCAGATGCCTCTTGCAAGTGGTGGTGTACTTGTAGAGACAGGTGCTTTGGGATGGTCTCTCCACATTTCTTCTGGACATAGACACAGTACCTGTAAACCTTGGGATGCCTTTGGAAGGATTCCTGCTTGAATCTATAAACACATCAGCAACTTTCTTGAGGAGCCAGGTCCCAGATTCTGCCCAGCTGGTGAATGAAAAATCTGTTCTGTGTTTCAAGTTG